>NW_019214440.1:0-178201 GCF_002532875.2 Varroa jacobsoni
GCAGTACTGACACAGTAACGTTTCGTTTTTATAACGTCGGAAACATATAAATTGCTGCACAAGGATACCATAAATGTAAACAAATTGAATAGAAATAATAGTTAGTGATGAGAAAAAAGGACATGCGGACTTTTTAGGCTGATAGACATCATATTATTGCGAACTACACCACACCTAGGCTTGCCTAGACGATATTAAAG
Source organism: Varroa jacobsoni (assembly GCF_002532875.2). Lineage (NCBI taxonomy): Eukaryota > Metazoa > Arthropoda > Arachnida > Mesostigmata > Varroidae > Varroa > Varroa jacobsoni. Next base: position 201 of record NW_019214440.1, read on the forward strand.
TTTAAACAAATTACGTAAAATCAACCCGTCTTCAATTGTCAAAGGGATGTGCCAAAAGTTAGCTACGTAGCAGTAACTATGAAAAAAAAATATGGGGTACTCGGATTTCCTAGGCAGTATCAATAAAAGGAGAATTACGTAACAGCTCTGAAAAAATTTATTTTTGCATAAGCGGCTTGCTATATGAACAATCCTCAAATACAAATATTGCAGTACAAAGCTTTGTGTGTTATTGAAGGCTCTCACAACGTAAGGGTAAATCACAACGCTTTCGATAGTGAAGACGGGGTCGTGAAATACATTGGGGAAAATTGTACATAATTTAAATCACAGAAGTCATTTGACAACTTTCCCGTTCACATTAAATAAAATTTATTATTGTGGCCTGTGCTTTATTAGTTCAAGGAGGTTCAGTTTGCGTCCATAGCTCATGTAATACACCAATTCACTTACCTTCATGCATTACTCATTCTATTGGATAGAGCAATTATTTGTATCAATATAATTGTATCTGCCAATATGGTTTGCTACTTGGCCTCGACGCGCGTCGCACCTTAATATTAATATACTGTTACAAGCTCCCTCTTTCCCAAATGGGCACCACACGCGCTCATTTGCCTCGACCCCTTTGGTACGACTCAGGAAACAACAGGTATCGCTTACGGTATCAGCTAGCAGGTGCGAGAATAAGGGTCTACGTCAGAGCTCTCTCTATTATGATGTAGAAGAAGCAAACAGCTGAACCCTGCGTGAGTAGGCCGCGTATCTGTCTCGACGCTTGTTGCTTAATTAGCTGGCTAGTCAGGGCTTTGGCCATTGCTGTTTTTACTGCGGATTCTGAAGAAATACGTTTGGCTGTGGCCTCATCTGTGTCCGGCTTTGTCTGCTAAGTCGGACAGTGTATTCCATGGAATGATTTAATGATTAACTAGGATCATTGTAATAATGTGCGTCAAAACCATGATCGGGCTGCAAAACTTTCAATCATCAGGATTTTGCATTAAATATTCAGAGCTTAAATAGAAACAATTAGACGGGAAATAAGGTCATCCTTACGCAAACCTTAAGATTTATGCTGGCAACACTTCGTTCTTATATAGTGATAGCAAGTGAAATTGCTGGGATTATCGATACGAGCCGTAACAGTCGACCGCGCTATTCACGGTGTATCCCGACAACGGCCTAGGGCCGTCCGCGCTTTCAACCCGACCTTGCCAGTTTCTTATGCTCGTCTTATGCTTAACTAGGTCGTACGATTATCGCTAGTTTTGTGAAGTTGTCGACGCTCGACGATGCGCACACGCAAATACTCTGACATCGTCTGCGACTACCGAATTAAAAAATGATAGGTTCGGTAGCGACCACAATTAAATTATATATATATATATATATATATATGCGTACATAGCACTAGGCCGTGCAAAGTTCATGGAGAATACGTGCCTTAAATACAATTTATCTTTAATATACATTTGACAGCTTAGTCTTCGGTGGAACCGCATATCATCTTTGGGGGTGGAACATTTTACCATAAACGGGGTTATTAACTCGCTCACATCGCAGATTCTAGAATTCCTTAGCAGGCTTTGATTGACCTATAGCTAGAACACACATAACGCAACTCTTACTTACAGTTCATCCTTCATCTTTTCAGCTTTGTGATTTCGTAATAAGTTGATATTAGCTGTTAAGCAATTAGTCTTAGTGTAAAAAAATCAATGAAGAAATGTGACTTCGGCAACTGTCAAACATTGCTATTCGTACATGCTGTTTAATTCGATTTAGATCATTCTTTGTTTAAACTATTTTGCCACATTTTATGTTTCGCAAGGGCTTGTGTGTGTCACTTTTCTGGGCAATCAAATTGGGTTATCGGAAAACTGCGTAACCCAACAGTGCTTTCCGTAGCGCTTTGTTGGTAAGAAGTATACGGCTTCTGCAACTAGGATTGTGAACTAATTAAAAGTCAATACAAGTGTTCATCGTTCGCTTAAAGTTATTTCAGCACCTTAGAGTTGCAAATTTCTGTTTGACCTCTAAGGCATACTAGAGACGGCCGCAAGAGCGAGTGACGATGCTCCACAGGCCCTATTGCGTGAAAATCCCGATAAGTGGCCTTTGCACAGGTAGGAGTTAGTTACCCTACTGGCAGACATCGCCAGCATGCACCAGGGATTATACTACGTGCAATAAAAAAAGACAAAATCAATCACAATTACATACATATTGTTGCTGACAAAATAGAAGATATAGAAGTTTATACACGAAGCATGAAAAGTGGATTTTTACACTTATTGAAAGAAAGATGAAAGGTGAAAAAGAGAAGTTTAGACCCAAATAAGTTTCCATGAACAACTAACAGTTAGTGCGATCTCAAGGGGTGCTTAGGCTTTGGGACATTCTAAAATGATAAATGGAGGGTGCTACTCGACCCTGCTCATCAAACTGAGTTGAGAAGTTGACAATGGACAACGCCGAATGTCCTTGCTGCATGGCAAAATTTGACTTCATGAGGTTTTGATAACGCGAAGAATTCTGAAAGACCTTGGACAAAAAATCTTTGAAGCCCTTTGAAGCGAGATGGCAATCTCGCTCGTGTATGAAAGAGACCACAGCTTTTACCATCGTATTATAGTTGTTTGGATCCACGGAGTATGGTTTGGGAAATTAGCAATCCGAAGATAAAGGGCGGATGTTCTGAAAAGGGTCTTTGAATAGATTGCCTTTTTTGAGAGACGGAAGATCTGCCTTTTGCCCAAATAAAAAGATTATTGCATTATTTTTTATGTTCTATATTGGAACTGTATTGTATACTTACCATGAACTTCCGTTAATAATAAAATTCGGTTCTTTTTTTCTATAGTGCATATTATTTAATTACGCTTAGAAGATAATGTAGATAAATAAGGGTTGTGAGAGTATCTGCAGTGCCATTTTAGTCTCGAAATTCAAAGCTGGCATTTTTTAAAACCAGAATTTTTGTTCTAGGAAAACCATGACTAGTATTAAAATATGACAAAAACTTGAAAAATACCAGAAGGCAGCAGAAGATAGGCTGCTAATCTTCCAGAACAAGGCGACGAAAAGCGTCAACTCCATGACAGGTAGATACTATAAGCTTTAGAGCAAAGAATAAGATGAAATAAGCCTCATAAAAATTGCTGTCAACAATGTGTTAGTTTTCGTTTTGTTGAATTGCTCGGATATCCGCATGTATGGATAACTACTAAATCGAGAATGCGCAAGATGAAGGTGAAACGTTTGCTCCCACCAACTTTTTTATTTGCTTTAAAAAAAGTTGACCGTTTACGATTTTTTTTTTGCTGTTGTTACGGCTACCTTACTATAGAATAGATAAGAGTTTATAGCGAGTTCCGCGATGATATTAATCTAGCAAAGTTTCAATTTGACAGGATAGTATCATTAATTTAATATTAAGATATATTGATCATGAAGCTGTAAATAATGTGAGTGGCGCGCTTCATTTTATATGGGATGCGACCATACGTTACATTCTTGAAACAATTTCTATAACGTGGAGAAACGCCGCTCAAAATCTATCTGATGACATCATTGAAAAATAATACGTGATATGCATAGGCTCTTTTGGAGTGAAAGCATTTAGCGCAAACAAAACAGCTGTTGAATACTACGGTAACTGGGGTAGTTTAATTCGTGTAATCTAATTCAAAGTAGACCTATCCTCCATCTCCCCTGATTGCTTCCCTGAGTAATTCATAAGATTGTTGTTACAAAGTTCAACGAATTCGGAATTCGTATTTGAATTTGTATCTTCAAGCCTGAATCCGATTATTTTACTTTTGGTTTGGGGCCAAGCTGTTGGCCATTTTACGCGCATAGGTTTAAAACCACCAGCTTCATATCGAAATCTGTTTACCCATACCATTTGCAGATGCTATCTCGTAGTTGTGAATGAGTGCTACCTGATTATGCGAATGGAAAACAACGCACTAAAGTTTTTCTTAATAACATCTCTCTTTATAGAAAGAAAAAAAAATGTAATTTTCAGTAAGAACATGGATGAGAATCCTTAGGAGACATGTAGATATGGTTCATTTTGTTGTTTTCTACGCGTTCCAAAACAGTCATATGGCTATAATGCTGCACACAAACACCAGCAAATCTGCTGATTTGTCGATAGCACAAATATATATATATATACGCTCAATCAATTCATATCTTGACAATTATTAAGTACAGAAATAGGAAGCAAAATATATCTGGAGAGATTATTGCATTAACCGTTTTGAGGATTATGATAGACTGATTCATACGGAGTACGCAAATACACGACACATGGTTGTAAGAACCATTATAAGAACGTTTTCAGAAAGAACGCGGCCATTAATTCGATTATGACGAGCTGGAATAACCAATAAAACTCGGGGTACGTTAATAGTTAGAAATAAAGATTTCTATGATTCCGCTCTAAAGTATGAAGTAGGCTTCTATATGCGTATGAAAGATCACGTATTTGTCTTTCAGATTTTTCATAATAAGCAAATATACAACGTTTTCAAAAAGAGATACAGTGTAAACGAAACACGCGTGTTCACATTTCAATTTACAGGCCCCAATCGATATTTCTCATAATTATATGAGGCATGATTCATGGACAGAAAGGCAATGATGAGGTGTATAGACAAAGAGTCATCAATGCGACATAGTCCGAGCTCGTCTGTTTCAGCTGGTTTTTGTTTACAGACTCATAGACTTCGAGTATAAAATCAATTTTTTATTGTGCTGTCAGCCCCAGTTTGGTCCCTATTGATACCTATCACAGATGTCGCTGGTCGTTTTATTCCTTTTTCGGTGGCTTGCTCTCTTTTGCCGCGCCCTTGGCGTCGGTCTTTCTCTCTTTCATGACTTTCTCCGCTCGTTTGAGGTATTCCTCTACGAACGGGTCGTGTTTCTCCATGGCAAGCTTGCCCATGCCAGCGTAATGCTTCCGCCTCATTTCTTCAAACGTCTCTTTTCTTCCTTTCTGTTTGGCCGAAGGGCAAAAAACAAGCACTTAGTAATCGCTACCATACAATATAACATCTAGAAAATCGTACAGCATATCGTTTTGTAGATATTAATAACAACATTTCGTTGTCGATTCCGCAACATTGGTCATTGTTGACGACAATGTTCGTCGATGCCCCAAAATAGTATCACTTTTGTGTATAGAAGGAAAAGCTTGGATAAGTAAATGGTTCATCGACACCAGAGGGAAGGACGAACCACGTTTCTATAAGGATCAACACGAGAGCACAGTCATTGCACTCGATAACAAGCTTTATATAGTCTCTTTACATTTAAGGTATTCATCAAAAAATAATACGAAGACACATGCTATCGATAGACAACCCCGAAAGGTGCACGAGGAAATGTAAAACACGTATCACATCACTTACCTCGCCCCCCTTGGAGTTTCGCTGCATCTTTTCCAGTTTCTCTTGCAACTCATCCATGTTGACACCCCAATCCTTATCATGCTTGGTGGGTTCGTACGGCGTTTTGGGCTCGTCGATTGTCATGAACCCGTAATCCTGTGGAGATTAGCGCTGCCAATAGATATTTTTTATACGAAGGAAAAAACCAACCTACTACACATCATCGTACACGTGTAACGTTTTACATGTAGAAAAGAAAACAGGATTGTATTAAACTACAGGTTTTCTTATGGTCTAAACGGGTTATACTGGGTCGAAGGGCTGGAATTAACTACCGCTGGATACTGGAAGCACTTGCTTGTTGCTATGGCGTCCACATCATAGCAAAGGCTAATTGGATATACGCAAATAGTAATAGTAATAACATTTTCATGATTTACATAATAAAATATGTTACTCAAGATAATTTTTCATCGATATCGCCTTCGTCCCACCATCGACGTTCGGTTTACAGTACATTGTTTACCCTCTACATTGACATTCGGTGCACGGTAAACCAGTGTCAAGACATCTTGAATTGGTCACTGTACGCGGTTCATCATAACTAAGCAGCATAAACAGAGGCACGCGCTCGCCAACACACAATTTCTAGACTACAAACTGGACAGGGCAGTAAATGATATACGCGAAACTTAGCACGATACCTTATCGGGCGGATGATAGGTTGCTTTGATATTTTCCTCGTCCCACCGAACATGGCTCTTACTGTTCGGCTTTGATTTGCTCCCGGCAGGTGTGCTAGCAGCGGACTTCGCGGGAGTTTCGGTCGTGTTTGATTTATCCCTACTTGACGACATCGCTGAAGGGATGAAGCCTTCACCCGTCGACAAGTTTCTACAACAATTTCCACACTTCGCTAAATGTACGTACAATTTGTATGACTTTGTTCTCGTTGCCGAGGGCCTAGAACACCGGCTGCCCCAACAGAGAGACAAGCCTTTTGGCCTAAGCAATCTTTTTTGTTTAACTTTGTTATTGTCAAGACATATGCAGTTCGAACTAATTTTAGATGATAATCAGTCTATTTAGTCGCAGTTGTCTTCATCAGGAGCGCAATACAGATGACCGAACCGGCACAGTTATTAAATGCTAGATAACGAAGTATATGTCAACATGCTCTTAGAAATAGGTAAATACACCAACTGTAAACGACTTTTCGCAGTGAACATTTGAATCCGAATAAATTCAGCATCATATAACATCATGTAACAAGTTCAATATATAACTGTAACAGAACAAGTGCCTCTTAGCATAAGTTGGGGCTAGATTAAATTCTCGTAGCAAATGGTAACTTACTATAGACATCTGATCACCGAGCATTAACTCAGAGACACGTTGGTGGTCTCCGCAAATGAATAACATCAGTCCGTTTTTAAATCGTTTGGTCATTCCTCAAACACATGTCTCAAAATACAAATAAATATCATTCGCGCGGTCAATTCAATGTCTATTGGTGGCGTAAAACTGATACCAAGTATCATCAAAGTGTCCGGATTACGACTATCGGTGGGCGATCCGTCATCTTCCTGAGCGATATCTCAAAGTTAAGCTGAAGTTAAATTAACTTCAACAACAAAGATATTTGATTGTTTTCTTCAGTAGAGTACAAGTAAGTAAGAGTAAATGATGCGGTCTGCTTGAACAGCTACCTTCTTAGCACATGACTACCAGTTAATTGAATTGCACCAATACCGTATTTGTACTAAATTATTTAATTTACGAAAATAACAGCAAGACATACTCGTTTAGGTAAACGAGCGATTTAGCAGTCCGTCCGCTAGTTCCGGGTCAAAAATTGGTATTTAGAAAAGCAGTGTTTAGCGCTTTTGAAAAAAAAGTATATATATATATATACACCCCAAGAATTGAAATTTATCTCGACTGTGTTGGCTAATTAATATAGTGTAGCAATTTTTTTACTGAAATTTGCGATTTTACTGATTAGGAAATTAAGTATTTCAGTTAATAAGCCAAAATCTAGTGAAGTCCTAATGGAGAATGGAAGCGTTTCTTTAGTTGAACTTGTTAAACATTTAGAAAAAATACATCTCGTACAGCCGAATCTTGATTGCTTCTGAAAGCAGTTTCTTCTTCAGTTAAATCGAATTCCCATCTGGATGTAATACAATTAACACCGCGGAGTATAATTAATAACTGCAATGTAACTATGTAGGTCTCGTTTGTATCTTTCACCTATGAGATTTGTGCAGATCAAAACTATTTTTTTGCCAAAAATACAGCTTATATGCATGAATATTTCTTCCTATCGCTTCAGCGTGTCTCGCGCGAGACTTATATAGGTCACTGAGGATTCATAGACAAGTGAAGTGAATCGTCCAGGGGGTTTGGAGGATCCTCCATTTGTTGGGGTTTAGGTGAGTCGACAAAGTAGAACAAGAAAAACCAGGCTGGACACTGCGTCTTGGGAGCAGATCAAATCGCCATTGAATTAGGTGAACGGCAGCAGTATGTAAAGCACGGGGGTGGTGAGCGCCTCTGAATGGGCTATAGTATCCCGATAGTATATCGACAGTGAATAGACGAAGCACCGATCGGAGAGAAGCTCAGGGTTAATTGTAGGCGAGAGTGAAGTTCAGGGACGCTCAACGACCACTTTTAATCAAATAGTTCAGTGGCGTTGTCGACCTAGATTTCTTTACATTCGTGTTCGTTGGAAATACATAGTCTACGCGGACAGCAAGTATGCTTAGCGCAGATCCTAGGGTCCTGATAAAACAGATGCTTGCAAAAGCCGATTATAATATGTTGAATTGTTATCAATTTTTTTTCCGCTTTTTTGTACTGTGATCTGTGTTTCGGTACTTGAATAAGTTCCATCGTTTTTTAATCATCCTCTAATAAATCTCTCATTGTCGTAGATTTTTCATGGCGTTTTAATGGACTTTTAATGATGCAATTGTTGTCTGAAATATACAGACGATGACATTATTCAGTCGTCCATTTATTGTGTTCTATGAATAGATATGTTACATTACAAAATAGCATGCGTTATATCGGAATTATAGTTTGTTCCAGTAGTACATCCTTACATTAACAAAGAAAGTCAATGTGGCAAATAAATAAATAATTCCTATAGGTACTGATTTATGGCATATCAAAGCATAGATGACAATCTTCTTTTTGCCAACATCCATTGGCATCCATAAATTTTCGTTAATCAGTAATAAATTACACCAAAGGTTTGCCCCTATCCCGCGATCGTAGGATTTCCACCTATTGTTAGAATAATCTATTATAACAAGCACTGTTTAAGATGTTTATGATTATATAACAAAGCAACCAGTTCATAGATACTATACCACAGTCTTTATCGGTAGAGTGAAGAATGAACACTCGAACCATCGATGGATGAGACGAGACTTAAAATTCACAAAACCCTAGCCCGTACTTTGATATCACTCTCAGGCCTTCGAACTTTCTTTACTCTGATTCGAAAGGGAGACAACTAGGTTGGAGGACGTTCTCGGACTGAAGACAGCTCATTTTGTAGAGATGCTAGTAGATCACCAGATGGAGCTTGTTTCTGCTAACCGGAGAAACGCTACGCGGATGAAACATCAGCTTCGTATCCCGCCTTCGCCACCCACTGCAACCTTTATAGCATCTCACGAGTTCCTCACGGGGCCTTTCCTACATTCAACTGATTTAACGATTTGCCTACCCTGGGTTAGATAGCGTCACTGGCGTTGCCCCAAGTTTGTATCTGCAATATCGAGTGTACCAGTAGAACGACTAATTACAGTTTACTGACTATTGGAAAACAGCATACTTCCCATAGGATTTCATTCTTACGTAAGTTTATTGGCTAGAGGATTCAGTCAGGAACTACACTTTCCACGGAAGAACATATCAGAGCTAATCAGACACTACGTTAGTTGCAGAACATTGTGAAGTTTTCGCTCTGTAGTTCCTATTCTGGCTATAATGCATGCCTGTCTCTTCTTCTTTCGCTCAGCGTAAACCGGAGCGCTCGCTCAGTGACGGTATGTAGTCTGGTCATTTGGATTTTTCTCTACAGCTCTGAACGCCCGGAGCGGCTGCTGCTGCTGCTGCTGTTTGCGCTATTAAGCGCCATCAAGACCACCGCGCCTCTACTCCGATGCTGTCATCTTTCAGCGGTCTCTACGTAGCTGATCGAGCAGGCATTGTGTGGGGCGCAGTTATCGATCGAACTGCAATGGTAGGGGACAAGGCTGTTGCATGAACGCCTCAATCCATGGCCGACTGAGACCTGACCAGTCGGTGTACGAAGTCCACAATAATGCAGCTTGAGTAGTGCGTTCGTTTGATGCTCCAGACAGACTCGATGCCGACGAGAGCAATGCTGCTGGACTGATAGTAACAACAGACCTTTCTGCGCGCAAGCCGTTCTATCATTGAAGAAACGTACCGTTGCCGCCGCCTATGAGCGATCCCCCTCGTTTGCTTCAGATTGCGCTATTCGGGTTCTCCGCATGCAACCCAGACTACGTATCTACTATGCGCTTTTTCAGAATTTGCTTACTTGCAAAACTAGGAAGTGTGCACTTTTTCGTCACGATGTCCGCTTCTGGACACTGCAGCAAAAGGCTAGACGGATTCAAGACAGGGTTGCAACTGAGGAAACAGCCAGGCCGATAACCAGCGATTGGCTGAATCATGGGCTGGTTCGTCTCCGGCGAAGTTTCGTAACCCGGGTCGCCAATTCGCTGCAACAAGAGTCGAGAAGCTCGTCAGCCAAAATTGCATCAGCAGAAGGCGGGAAACACGACGGGTGGGTACGAATTGGTGTATGTGTCACAGTCCAATAATTCCCTCCTCTCCTTTCGAGAATATACCAAACCAACATACATATGGAGCATTGGCGTTCACATATGCGGAGCGCTTCACATACTACTGAACGGTTTCTGGGTTCCGACAACAATCCCGTTCATTTCCTATATGATCACTGCAGCCGTATTCAATTGTACTCTAGGTTGAAGCGGTTATGGTGTTTCGAGCCTGCGGTCAGTGGATGTTCAGTGAACGTTGGCGCACCTTCATCGCGAAGCATCGTTTAACTGTTTGGGAGTGGCTGAATACAATGCGCATGAGCATTCATAGGCAATGCTGAAGAATGAATCCAAGACGTGCATAGGCAAGGATTACATATAATTATTGCGCAAGTTTCAGCATTGCTGACGCTCAACCGAAGAGAACAACAGCGCACTTAAACGACCATTAAAACGAATGCCTTTTTCCATATATGCCACTGTTTTTATCTTGGACACAGTATCTCACAGTACGAGATCGCAGCAACAACATGTAGCCTGTTGACTTACATAGAATACAGTTAAAACGAGTGACACAGTCGGCCTACGCATAAACAAGTTCGGGTAACGGTTAACGAGCTATGACAACGCAGGCAGCATCATAGCGAGACACGGCACACATAATTGGTCCGAGCCAGTTCTATAAGCGGCTGGTGAAATTGCGAATCGGCAAGGTACGTTTACAATCGCACCCGTTACAAACTATTTCTACTAGACCTCCTTTAATCATATGGATATATTTGAGATAGACTAGCAACAAAAGCAACAAAGAAAATATTTGTTTGCCTCTACTGTGCGTACATATGTGCAAGGCCTATATAAAAAAAAATATTATGTTGTAAATGAACCTTGTCCAGGTACCTTGTAGATAACATTATATGAAATATACCACTTCTCATTTTAAATCAGCTTCTGGTCATTTGATTCTTTACCTTTCACATGACTGAAAGCTGTTTGAAGTTCGCCTAGGACAAGTCAAGGCTCTAAGTAAATTTTGTTGCGATTTACTCAGGCTGTTTTTATCTACTAACTAACGAGTAGCAGTTTTGTCAGGTTCCGATGACAACGGATGTCACGTAGCGGGACGCCCATTCTATTTCCCTTTAGTTGACAGGTTCATCAGCGTTCAACACGTACTTCAATACGGCATCAGGCGGAAATTCCTCGATAATCGCATCAAGATGTGTAATGGCGCCAAAAACAAGAGGAACAGGACCAGTTCATCTGTACCCAGGTCAGGTACATCCAGTAATTGACTAAGACGAACACGAAATGACCGCGCCTTACTTGAATCCAGGTTTAAGAGGGCCCCTTGGTTTTTGCTTGGGTGACTCTTCAGAGGCTAAACCCAGCGTGTCGCTATGGCAAAGGCCGTTTTGTCCGGACTCACAGGTCGAAAACGTTTTCCGTTGACGAATTTTGCCAGTAAAAATAGTCATCCCGGATTTTAAAGCGGAATCCAGGGTCTTCACAACGGATGCTGCAACAAAGACGTGCAGAACACTCAGTGAGTTCGACTTCCGCGCACATCGAACCTGGCAGCGACGACCAGGTCAGACCTTGTGTCTTGCGCACAGGGTCCCAAGCGCACGACAGTTTCATTACTATTACATTTAATAGCCATTGTACTGCTTCAACGTACGACGTCGAGTCGCGCCAAAAACAAAACGGAGAAATCTTTTCGTACGCTTTTTTCGTTAAAAAAAACGTTGACTGTACACAAAAACTCTAAGTATATGCGTGATGCCTGTATATGTATGTAAGTGTCCCTTTAATTTTAGGTGCTGCTCAGACTACCACCTTATGACCTTCGGGACGACGTCAACCGTAAACACAACGAAATGGACCTAGATGACAACCGTCTTTGCGCTTTGATGCCACTAACAGTAGCGTCAGCAGCAAAGTTAACGACGATGCGAACATAGGTAACTTTGTACCGAGACGCTAAGATGTCCGCCATTATGTGAGTGTACGACACTTTCGAGCGGCGGTAGCAACGGTTTGCAGAAGTGATACCTGCAACGGAGACTCCGAAATGAGCGTTAGGTAGTAGCGGCAATATTCCGTTGATGACCTCCATGACCTACGCATCACTGGGAAGAAACACGGTTTAATCTAAATGGAAACAAGTGTTATGCATTTGAGTTTACAATATGTAGCCAAATCTATTTGCGTTTAAGTTCAACCTAATCTATACACATAACTTCAATTCCAAGATAGCGTATAAGCTTTTACGAATAAATTTAGATAATTTAGAAGCTTTCTGTTAATAGTTTTACAGGTCTTATTTAAATGCGCCAATGAGCTCTGTTACTTATTCCAAATCAAAGTTGCAGGCACAGACTCAAAGATTACCTGTGTCCCTTATGTAATATATATATGTATATATATATATATCTAATGTGTGTATTTCTATTTTTATGTGCATGATCGGCATGAATATTAACTTAGAAAAGAGATATTACTATGGATGTATTTTCGATTAGTCTTTGAAGATATTACGATGTAAAGGAACTTATCTAAGTTCCCAGATCTGTAAGACAACGTAATGCAGCAGAATTTCTCCTAACGCCTAAATGCCTACAGCGCAGGTTAAAATTTGACAATTTCATATTTTGTAACTCAGTGGCGCTAGATCCTAACACGCGACGCTGGGCCCACTACAAAATAAGATGACACAATAAATGGGTCATCATTGCAGTATACTTCGCTTTGTCCCAGACTTCATGGCGTCACCATTTTCTCCGGTATCGCAACTTAATGTATAATTATACGATCTAATTAAATTTCATACAGCTGAGGAATTATTGCATGATAAATTTGTTTGTCATAAAGGTCTTATGAAGCTATGCGAGGCTGAACGACCAGAGGTGACAACTGTTTCGGATGCAATGTTTCAATATGCATAATACCACTAAATTCAAAGCAATGATAGTGGCATTAAGTACCACTATAGTACGCACGACGCGATTGTCCTATTATTTGTCACTGTTATTTTACCTAAAGGCCCTACAAATAGGGCGCTACCTTTTCGAAAAAGTGCGTCATTTAATAGCTGTGACTTTATGGATGAAAATATGCGTCTGAAGGGTTAACGTTTAACGAATTGTACTACCATTTGGTAAGAAAATTAACGACTAATATGTGAGACAGAGAAAAAGGTAGAAAAACAAAGCCTGGTGTATAAAGTCGTGGATGATATGCTATATTATATATGTACATCTATGAACGAGTTCTGGTTTTAGCCATTCCAGTAGGATTCAAATGTTCGCCTACCTTGAATATAAAAAAACCGCAACCTTTTCTCTAACTTCCGTTGCTCGGCATCTAACTTCGTACATTGTCTGCATTATAACTTCTTTCAGAAAACACGAAACAGAAACATGTTCTAATTAAACACTGTGGAGGCAACTCTATTTAGGTTTAAGCTAATTCTTCGAATGCTTGTAAATCATTGTACCATGTGTGGAGCATACATTTTCTAAATCATACGCATCATGGTGTTGTGTCAGTGTTTCAGAATCGGGTGCAAATCCTATAGCCACGTGTTGCTGTTCGTTCTTTGTTGGACACTACCGCCTTCCTAACCGGAGAGTATCAGACCGACAACGTAACAGTCGACGCTCGTGCTAGTTGTCCCGTGTCGTCTCGACAGTTGACGTATGTATGTCCACCAGGCCGAGCCTCCTGGCGGCCTCGGTCAGTCGAAGTCGAAGAGCGCGATCGTCTTGATGAAGTGGACGACTTTTGTATCCTTAGCTGTCGCAGCCCAGCCGCCCTTCTCAGGAGTCGCGAGCCGCAATGAACAGGTCGCACAGACGACTGACCGCGAAGCAGATAAAGATACCAGATATCTCTCGCAGCGTATGCTCCTATGTACTATGCGCTCCAAAGGAGGATATATAACTAACCTAGTTGGATAACCCCCCAAGAGTGTGCGCTGAACAGGCGTGGACGGCACGACTTATCCCTATTCTCAGCCATGGATGCAGTATAATGTGATACCAGTGGTAGCAGCACTAGTAGATCATCCTGCCCGTCTGCACATTCGTAGGTTATGCGCGCGTATCACATCGGTTTCTCTAGCCCACAAGCGATGAGCTTCGTTTTCTTTTGTTTTCGTTGTCTTTCGCTGCCGTCGTTATCGCAGTTGTCGTCGTCGTCGTCGTCGTCGTCGTTGCTCCTGCTGCTGTAGTTTTTTTCACTGTTCTCATTCTCGACCTTCTCAACGGTCCATGTCACCCCCACCAGCTGTCATCCGTGCCGCCAGCATCGTTTCTACACCGCCAAATCTCGCTCTCGTTTTCATCCTTCTTCTGTCTTCTTTCCTCGACGGTACGCGGGTAGCAGTAGACATGCGTAAGTCCGAAAATCCCGCCAGCTACACGATTCGTCTAGCTGCAGCGGCTAGGCGCCAAAGCACCGGCAGTTGAAACTAACAGACCGCTAAGGAAGGTAAACGAGATGAGAGGAGCGTAAGACGGTTTTTGAATCGATGTGATACGAAAACCGTGGCGGCAGCAGCAACAGCAGCAGTAGCAACGCTTAAACGACGTAACCGTCTCGACAGGATGATGCCGACGACAAAGGTGCCTATGCGATGAACTGGGCAGACGGCCAGATTTTATCCCCACTTTCATACTACCCCGTCCCTCCTATTTTCTGCCAATGATATCGAAGTGAACAAAACAAAGGCGGTAGAACGTCCTCCACGCTTCATGATCCGCTCAGCGACTGCGTCACAGGTTTTTTACCGGCCGCACTGGTATTATGTGAATATAACAATTTACTTCGCAGCAGTTTGTGCGTTTAGGACGAACTGACTTCGGATCATCGCCTAAAAGTAGACTAAGCCGACTGCTAAAGTCAGCATCCGACTGACTTAGCGACAAACCAACCTGGCACGCGCCCACCGTCTGCCTTCAGATTTCTTCTCGTGTGCTCCCATTAGCTGCAGGTGCCGTCTGATATTGCTAAACGAACAAGTCTGCCAGAACCCGGGCCTGAACCTATATCGTCAGCAAGATGAGAAACACGGCCGATCCAAAAGGTGGCTGCTGCTGCCGTCTCGCTTTCGACCGTCGCTATTATGGGCCGATATTACATCGGCAACGGGGGTGCGATGCGGGGGGGATTGAAGGGGATAGCCAGGTCTAGGTGCCTAGGACAAAGAAGTTCCTAAACCAGCACTGGATCAGTGGCGAATTACTATAATATGCAGTAATACATACGTGTATATGGTTGCTCACAGATGCCGGCGCTTCGCGGGGAATCATGTATCTATTACCAATACCAACGATAGGCAATTTCCTGTTGCTGACGGTTACTTCTGCCTAATTATATCTTTTTACATGCGATACACATTTATATGTGGATCGCTGGTAACTACATCACATAGTTGATTTACTGACCGTCTATCGATATAGTAGAAATAAAGGAGCTAGACTGGGGTCGAAAAGGTGTCTTGAAATTTACATCAACTATCATTTGTTGCGTTGTACTATTAGCTTATTGGAACCCTGCTATGAGATAAATGAACCTATTCATCTGATTCGTCCACCATCGCCTACGTATTACAAGTTGGACCACCACGATGTACGATGTTTAGTCGATAGCTCGACTGCCGAGCTACGTTCTTTGGGTGCTTGCTATTACGGGATTGGTATCTGATTCTGAATCTAATTAGATATTATTGGCAGGCTGCACTATAACACCTTGTCTTAATGAGAGCCTCTGCGTCTTCCACTACGCTTAGCTCAAGCTCCGGTTCAAAATATGCTTGACCTACGATTTTAAGGAAAAAGCTAATCCAGTAGAGGACATTGAGCATCTCGAGTAAATTACTCGAACGTTCTCAATTCTGTCTAATTAAAACATATAAACATTATGACTATAACAATGCAGACTTCGTACAGCCTATATGAAAGCCGCCTGTTGGTTCATATGAAGAATCACGTGCTCGGAGTATCAATGGCTTTTTTTTTAACCTTACAATGCAACGGAAAGGCCTTCCGGATGTGCAGGACGGATTGCCTTCTCGTGTGTGATAGTACAATGCAAATATATTGAAACCCACCTGTAAGTTATACAAACAATCACAAAAACCTTCCAGGACCCTTTTACGCGGCCTCATTCAAAGGCTTAAATTGACTGAGTGGTTAGCTGTTTTTCACCGCGTTAGGCGGTGACGGAGAGTCTGCAGTGGTATTAGTGCCGTATTCAGGCAGTGTTAGGGAATCCAAATGCCTCAACTTCCTGCCAGTAGCGATAGTTAGGTCTATCGTATGGCACAACCAGATACGTCTCGCACGAACATATCATTGTTTAGTTCTATCAGAATCAATTATTGCAGGCGTAAGAGCCTATACACCGTCTAAAATGTCATACATTTGCTGCCTGCGCTGAAACTTAAATGCAATTAATTTTCTAGTCTAGAACGTCTTATGGCCACGGGTCTGGTTCCAATAGGACAGTGCTACCTGCCGGTGGGCGTCAGAAGTGGTAAAGTTAATGTAGGAGAGATTTATTCAACGCGCGAGATTTTGCAGAGCTCCTATTCCGTGGCCGTTATGAGCATGTGCTTCAACGTCGCTGGACGTTTTCCTGCAGGGTTTGTTAGGAAGCAAAATCCGCAGGACTTAGTCTGGTACAACTAGGAAATTTATGAGCGTATTCGATATGAAATTTTGATAACCGTATCTTATTTATGTAAAAATGTTACCACAAAACTTGTGGCTGATTTACCAAGATTTCCCGTTTGTATGGCGTCTGTGTGCCGCGATATTCTAAACATAACGGCAACCCGTCTAGTTCGCAGACCCTCAGTAATCTTTAGATTCCTGATAATCTAAGCTTGTTTGATTACTTTCTTTTTTCAGACATTTATTTTGCATAATTCGATTGGAGACTCTATGAACTTAGAAAAGGTAACTTGTTTTCAATGGGGTCCGGCATACGAAATCTGCCAAGAGCGGGTTTTGAAGTTACAGCACAAAAACGTACGCTGTATTATGCTTTTTTAGTCAGTATTCTTGTGTTCGAAGAACAAGTCTAGATTAGATTTTAATAAAAATAAACGAATCTTGATAGTCGAGTTTCAAGTATATTAATGAGAAGTGATTTGATGAGTATCGACGTATCCTGTTCATCTACCATATACAACCCTAACGTGTTTACTAAGCACAGCAAGCATTGCACAGAGGCGAATCCGTTCGGGGTGATGGCTTGTCGTTCAGGACCCTTTCTTTACTACCGTTTCCCTCCTTAATGCATACTAGTCACATTCCAGAAGACCTTTTATAGGACTACTTTCAAATAGTAGTTGTAACGAATACCTTAATCTGAGAACAAAATCGGTACTAACTAATCGCCAACACAACAGCCAGTATCTTTATGGCTTAAAGCAATCGCTACGTCGCGGGTTAAGAAGCTCCATTACCTCTGCTTAGGCCGATTGACGATACAAGCTATATGTACCACTGCGGGATAAATACAGTTGTTTTGACGGTTTTACGTGTGAGGGCGTTCGATCCATCCCATCATAGATGATTCAATTCACGCCCGTGATACAGTTCTGAGATTTTACTATACACGGTTGTGTTCATAACCTGAATACCAGCTGATGTAGCTAGTCGTTAGGTCGAATCTGGACTGACCATCTGTCGTCGACTGATGACACAAACAACCGCTTTACTTCCACTGAAAACTACCGCCACAGCGAAACTGAATAGCGTCAATGCGCGTTCCGATGTTTCGCTGGCCTCAAAAGACTTCAGCAAATTGCTACACGGCGTCTAATAGGCTACGGGATAAAGATGCCACCTGATTCCCGACTGCTTACTGCCAACATTACGAGTACTGCTCTTGCCGCTATTACTAGTTCTACTACGATTACAATACACGTCAACTTCGTGAACATCTATAGCAGATCCTAAACACATCCTCTGATCTCATTCGTATAGCACAAAGCAGGCTGTCTGAAGGGATCAGTACCTCGTGCTTCGTAACCATTTCATCCTTCGGGTTTAATACGCGACGGTTTCCCTGTCTATATGAGTGTATCGTTTGTATGTAGGTTCTTGTAGTATGCATACTGTATGGCCGTGTGTCTTAGTCTATGTGTATGTGTGTATCGTTAACGATTCGTGTTTTGCGTAAGGGTAACGAACTGCTACATACAACTAGTACTTCAATTTATCTCACATCGGCGCGTCCGCTACGGCGATGGACCAGATAGATTTGAGCCATTCAGGAAACGGCTCTCGCATCCATGAGGAGAGATACTGGTTGGTTTGCGGACAAGACTTACTTTGGTTTGGCCGCCGCCAAGCTGTGACTTCCGGCGTACGTAGCGTGGCGCTAGGAACAAGTGCATCTACCATCAGGTTGCGGAGACCCTCTCTCTTGAGTGCTCCTGGTGAATCCGAACAGCCGATTCCTGATTCGGACTCATAACCAAAGACAGGCTTATAGTATTGGTGCTCATGACCCTAGAGGTAGTTGCGAGAAATCTCTGATGATCAAGATGTACATATACTTCTATCGGCCTAGAGAAATAGACGAGGAATCACTCATTCCGCTGACTGGTTACTGAGGAGCGGGCGACGTGCACTCTAGCTAACGAGACAGACGGTCTGCTTCTTTTTCGCAACAATAAATAGCAGTGTTCGACTATCTAACTTTCCTCTTTCTGAATAATTGTTACACAATGTCAGGTTCCGCCAGCGTTACGGAGTAAACAATCTGTGTGAATAGAGAACGTTACTATATGTGCGACACAGGTAACTGGATCAAATTTGCCAGCAGCAGATTGCCGAACGCGAACTGACGGCCAACGCCTGGTGAATGAACCATCCCACCGAAGGTCCCCCACGGCCCTTGGTTCCCGCAACGTATGTGCGACGATAAGTAACTCCGAATACAACGGTTTTTACTGACTGCCAGGAATGAAAGCGCTCACATCACCGGAAGCGCCTTTCAGGAGCGCAAATGAGCCTGAATTACGCTGGCCTATGAAATCAGGGTCTAGACATACGAGCGCCGACTGGTTAGGTCGACTAGCGATAGCTACCAACCCACCTGTCACCGATTCAACCTTTATTTCACTGCGAACAGGTTAATATTCGCATATGCAACCCCAGAAAAAATTGGAACTTATTCGATTAAAAATAACTTCATAGCTTCATAGCGAAAATCAAACCACTACTTTATAGTTTGGATTAAACTGAAGCCGTGACTTCGTATTCAAACCTATTGAAGGAGCTCCACGAACTTGCTGGCAGAACAATCGGTAAAGCAAGCGTGGTTGAGGTAATAGCACAGACTTATTCTGACAAAGGTCATATTGACCTCTGTCTATATGTTAATTCGAATATCCCGAACAACAGCATACAGATGTTCTAGCTTGGGTGGGTGGGTATTTTAAAAACACCAACTCTTATTAATTCGAAATACCTATAATTATTTCGTGCCTTATTCTCTACCAGAATGTAACCTCGACTCGTCACTACAGGTACTACATTCCAATGTTTAACAACATTTCACCGCTGTCTCTGTTGCTCATTTACCTGTCTAAATTGTATCTATGTGCATTCTTTTGTTTTTAGGCACGTACTCATCAGATATGACCCATTAGAGTCTTGCATGTTGCGCAGTGCTTTTCCTGGTCATCTACTACTGCAACCTCAACACTATCGTTTATTCATTTGTCTCTGTCCGTCAACAGAGCCGAATGGCCGCCGTAAGCCTTCTTCACTGTTTTCACTAGCGCGTTTATGGATGAAGACGTGAAACCGCATGCACAAAAAACAGATACTGACCGCAGCTATCGCAGGTAGCCCTTGCTGTAGTTATGGCAGCCTTGGGTACTCGCATCAAACCGGTTCTGGCATTTAACCTCAGAAGGAGAAACCGGTTCTGCAGCACGCGTCTCAACCAAGCCTTTTGCACCTCGTTCGCTCGCTTCGGGCCTACCGCATTAGATAGTAAAGCGATCTAACCCTACAAGCTAGGGTCGGGCACAACAACAGCAGCAGCAACCTGTAGGCCAGTTTTAAAGCGCAACCGGTCTTTTCCACGCGCTTTTAGCATCCACTGGCCGTGCACACACGTTCGCGCAGGGTGACTAAAGTCACTCGCAATGTGCAGACAACGGCGGCCCCCCTTCATCGGACATCAACGGACGTCGGGATGAACATCGGACGCGAAGCTCACAATCTTATTAGCCGAACTGATTTTAATGTGATACTTATTCGGCAACGGAAAAGTAGAACAAAAACAATATACTCATTTTATACTAACATAGTCGCCTTTGTGTGTTGTAGCCCATGACCAAAGTTCACATGCAATTTTATCGCGTACAACGGCCATCTCATTTCAGAGTGCATTCCCAGATGGCCTATATGTATAAATATACAAAGATTTGCTTTTCAAATAGAAGAAAAACCTTTCCCAGTCAGACAGACATGGGAGGCGACGCGGTGCTAAATCGAAGCAATATAATGTTTATGCGGATATTCCTAACAGACGCCTCGTTGAATCTAGACGATCGCCCTTCCATCAACACCAACACGACGACAAGGATGACGACCCGCAGCAGGCCACAAATGACTACTTCTCCCTTTTGTCTCTTGCGCTCTGTCATCAACTGACGCGAAATTCCTACAAAATAATCCTGCAGTGAACGCGTTCAGTTTCCTAAGCTCGATTTTGGTGTGAATTTTCACTTTTTGAAATGATCTTCTCCTTCTTTCTGCCGCAGAAATGCTGCAACGGCAGGGAAGTTGCTGTATACGGCCGAATAGGCAATCATCATCTGCCGACCAAATCGTTACTGATCATCATGGAACAGTGGCAAAGAGGCTTTCGGTTTTGTCCCCTTGAACGCGGCTCCCCTTTTAAAACGCCGTGGTTCAACAACGCCGCGCCTGAACCCGCATCGCCACCGCCGGTGGGAACTGGGATTTTTTATTATCACGACTGTTATTGCCATCGCGCAATAGCGCCGTTTGTATCAGAAGTATCTCGGCACAGACAGAGGATCTTCCTGCCTCATTCCTTCGTTGCGTTCAGAGAGCAGTCGGGAAGCTGTATGTAAGTATGTATGTGTGTATGTTTGTAGGCATATAGGCATGTGTCGCTGTGCATGTGTGCCGCAAGCAGCAGCAGCAGCAGCAGCAGCAGCAGCAGCAGCAGCAGCAGCAGCAGCAGCAGCAGGGGCAATTCTCGTGCTGTTCTTGTATTTTCCTCACGAGCTCAGCTGAACATATATATATGTGTCTCTCGGTTCTTTTAGCCTTTCTCTTTTTGCCTTGATTTTGGTCGCTTTTGCCGATGATCAGGACGATGGTGGTGGCGGTGGCAACTCGCGTGCAAAAACTTCCTTCGATTCACCTGTATACCGGACGGATAGAAGAAGAGCGAGGCAGGTCCGTTCGCTCACTCGCAGATTCGCTACGCCTGATTCTTATCGTTAGACATACACTACAAGCATCATCACTAGTGATAGTAGAAATTCTGCCGCAACGAGCATTGCAACGTTCCTTCTAGTGTAACCCAGTAAAAGCTACATGCTGACGACGGCTCGTAAGCCACAGAACATAGCGCGTACACTCATACGCGGGTAAGCTAGGCTTATAGTAGCTATACAATACTCTTAAATGTTACCCCTTGCTGGGGAATATTCGAAAAGAGCGCGTTGGCTGTGAGTTGCTGTAGGCTTGCATATACTTCCCATACGTGTGTAAGTTTGCTTGGGACTTGGCGAACTGCCCAGATGGGGCAGACTAATGCCATACTCCTTTATGGTCACATAGCCCATCCATTCGTCGAATTCTCTGTCTACGACATACTTCTGTTCTCTCGCCACGACCGCACCGATGCGAGGCTGCAGTTGGTAGAGGCAACGATCTGCCTTCCGCTTGATCTCTCTTTTTCTTTTTCCGCAAAAGTATTCTGAATGTCTGTCTCCTGATGGGCATCTTTTACTCTCCGAATGTCCTCTGCTGTTGTGTTGGCTATGTGCTAAAGCTGTCTCTCTATCTTATCTTACTTATAGACTCGTTCAGTTAAGCCAATGTATCTTTATTTCTTTACCGCTATTTCCGTCTGGTGCTTAGTAGTTGCTTGCCATTCCGGTATCCTTGCATTGCTGTCTTATTAATGTGCTAGTCACCTAGCTGCCGTGTTGTAAACCGCCGACACGTGCACGCATAGGCACGAAGACAACATCTGCCAGATACGCTTTATCACATACACGCACGCACAGAACCTACGACGACAGCCTACGGGAGCACAGTCAGGGTGACAGGCATCGACAAGATCACAACAACAGCCTCAGCGTCATGAACAATAGTCAATAACCCCATTATTGTCCTCAGCAGGAACACGGCCACGCCGGATCATATCGATCATCGTCACTGCAATCAATATAGTTGTAACTGAAAAGATTTATTTCAAGTAAGAGGCATATCGAAAATTACTGAACATATCCCGTGCTAATCAAACCTGAATGTATTTAGCTCTTCACATCAGCACACTCGTAAGACTTTAAACAGAACACGTATTTACGTTGAGTGTATATTAGGTTTACTGAAATTCTGTATCAATTATCAAATCAAGATACGCGCTATCTGATTGTCAAAACAAGATGATACCATAGGAAATTTGGGCAACATAGCTAACAGCTATTAGTAATTTTCAGAAATTTTAAGATGTCTAAAAATTCAGTCCTACCATTTTTTTTCTTATTCGCTGAGTTGAACGCTCTGTTGCCTCGAGCTAAACTCACTAATACCTCTGTCTACTTGGTCCTACTTTAGCTTGCCTTTCAATTCAAGAATCCTTCAGTAAAAACTTAGATTCGGGTTTGTCTATTTAGATCCACTAATCATCACCTCGTTGTATCGACATCTTCGTGCTGCCTCCTCTGACAAGTTTGGAAACATGTTTCACTAGTGTGATGGATTTATCTCGTTTGAGATGAGTGCTATTACGGTGATAATGAGGCGATGTCTCCCGAGATACTCAATCCTTTGTCTTAAACCGGCTTTACTAGCAACATCCACTTTCCGCCTGCCTTCTCACCTACACAGGTTCACACACAAGAATCAATGGCAAAAACAGTAACGACATTGCAATATATAACAGCGTAGTAGTCCTCGTCCTTTAGTCGAGTGTTGCAAATACCAGCAAATACAAAAATGGCACTTTTCATCGGAACGTGTCGCCAGCCAAGCTTCCTCAGCCAGGTAAAATCCTCGGATCTGGCTTTAGAGGAAGTTCTCTCCATATACCCCTTAGCCATATGGTTTATATCTAACGTTTACTAGCCAGCGTTAGCTTCGATGGCATCAAACGTTAACGCATGTAGGATTGGCGTAGAACGTTAGATTTCACCGAACTGCCATTTACCGGATGTGCATCCTTGTAGAAGAAAAATCATTTATACTAAACACTATATTTCATGTCACCTGCCCATATCTCGGCCCGGAACGATATAGATGTTGAATTCTATTAAAATATAAGTAGCTAGGAATGTTCAGTGCAGGTCTATTTTTATCATAATCGAAAGCTCTTCTCTAACCAACCTAAACGAGATAGCTTCATCTGTGATGACTCTGAACAATCACATAAGGACAGGCAGTAAATTGCGCTTTCCTAGATAATTAATTAATAGTAATTTCTTCAAACTTCAGTAGTTCATGTATACTATGATAATGATTCAAGCAAATCGTGCATGCGTTGCACATCTGTTCCGAACGGCATAACCGTAATGTTTAAAGCCCTGGCTGAGTATTCAGAGTTTCTTTTTAGAAATTTAGAACTTTAGACTCTTTTGTAGGCTTTGACAATCGGTGGCAAGGTAGTTAAAGAAGGAGAAGACAAGTAATTATGTAAGGTCACAGAACTTTTGATGTTCTAGTTAGATGCGATGAAGTACAACTGTCCAAACGGATCCCTACTGGCCTTTTCCCGAGGCAGCCTGGTCACTCATTATGTTTAAAACTGCTGTGTCACAGATGCAATAAATACAGAACAGCAGCCGAATTCGATTGAGCTTGAAAGCCCGCTTGCTGATAACCCAGGTACAGAAGCAAACGAAAAGCACCAACATGATTTTTCGTTGTCGAAACCTTTTTGGCCAAAGGTTCCGCGTCCATTCGACCTAATAATATACATATCGTCCTCTACAATCGAGCCGTACCTTGCCTGCCTTTGAAGCTAGTCGCACCCAACCACGATCTTATCCTTATGAGCGCCCATCGTCTTGTCCGTTCGTTCGAATACGCACTCACGGGGCGTCACCCTCTTCGCCATTCCGCACCCGCCGGCCGCTCTCTTAGCTTGACTAGATGTCTTCTTTCCTAATAGTTATTGCTGGTGTCGTCGGTATATCGCTATCTGTTATTTGACATCTACACATTGAAGCACAAACATGTACACTTGCGGTAGGCAGCCGACCAATCGTACTAGCAGCAGCGGAGAAGATTTGCATAGCGAACGTCGTACCATTTACTAACAGAGCGACCTGAAGCTTTGAAGTTGCAGCCTCTGACAGTTGCGACGACTATCTTGTTTCTACGCCGTGATGCTCATCGGGTGCCGCCGAATAGGCTGAATTTCACTTCAAAACGGTTTTTCCTGACGTATTCTAGCTACTGTTGTAACGTGTAACGTATGGCCATTCTTATGCGTCGTTAGGGACCTTTTTGTCTTTTGCGGCTAATTTGTATGTAGCCCTACCTTGTAAATGATATTTTGGAGACGAAAACGCATTAGACATCAGATGTATCGATCTACATGCGTACATTCGAATGTGTATGTGTCTGTATGTACGATGAATACATTATGAGACCGAACGATAAATAAATCAGGACCGAAAAGGTCGGTTGTGTCCAGCAGCCCTGAGGGGTTAGCTTATTATTGATCGACCTCGAGACAAATCGACGAGACAGGCGATCAACTGCCATAATCATTAAGACTCGCATTTTAGGAAAAGCGCCTTCCATTGGTTGGCTTCTAAACGCTTACCGCGTGTATGTTCTTGATCTAATAGAGACCGAAGCGATTAACGTGAGGGTCTGTCAGAGGAACAGCAGGTAAAAGTATCGCCAGCAAAACGTAATATCTTGCTGTTACGTCAAAATCCAATCGGCTGATTTGCCTATCTGTCGGCTACCGTGGTGGAATAACCGGTTGGAATTACGGGAGGTGACTAGCAATTTTTTCTTTGTTATTAACTGCTAGCGGACGCTTATTTCTCGTTCGTTGTCCAAGTGGAAGATATCGTGGGACGATGCCTGTAACGAGAAGAACATCCACTCAATTCTGATGGCAACAAATCCAGTGATTCTGATTGTATAATACAATCGATCGGATCATAGGGTTAATTCGACAATGACGTTTGGCAGCAAGCATAATCAGCGGAGCGGGGGGTTGCGCGTGCTTAATGTATGGTAATTGTTTGGATGGCTTTGCTGTCCCATCGAAAAACTACGGATACTACGAAATACTATTAAGTGGCCAAAATGAATAAATTGTGTTCCTTCAACTAGGACTAGCGTCACATTTATATGGTATGCCTGTCTACCTCTGTATGAGGCCCATCTAACCTGTTTAATCTTCCACTCTCGCGACAGGTAAACGTGGTGGCAGTTGCCGCTCCTATCGTATTCTGCAACGAGCCTTCATGTATATTTCAAATTATGACACAGTAACCATACTTTAAGTACGAACATAACGTGCACGAAGTGCTCGAAACTTTAAAATCTGCTTATTATTGAAAGTCGTTGTTTTAAACTCTTTCATACTGTTACGCCTACCCAATACAATATCGCTATAATCCTCATCACCATCAGACCTTCATCATGTTAGCCACTGAATCTGTTATTTCAGTATACGCTAGATTCTATCTTGTGCCGTGCTGAGATAAAACTGCGTCATTTTCTCTGATAATAACAGTGAAATATTTCGAGTCATTTTTACAACCTTTTCGTAAAGTTATACGGCTATCTCATATAGCTCTTTTCAAAAAAGCTCGAGTTGGGAGAACTTTGTGTTGCTACGAAAAAAAAAGCGGTTTTATTAAAGCAAATTAAACGAGACTTGTCCGTACTTGGCAAGAACGGATTTCCACAAAAAAAAATATTATAAAATTGACTGAAAAATACAACACACGCACAATGTACAATACTACGAAAAAATAGTGGGGATACTTTGCACGTTTTCGAACAATTGTAATAAAATGTGTATGCTTGTATTCCGTAAGCCCATGGTACTATACTAAATAGGAAACAAGCACTCTTCGGTGCATTTACAGAGCCTTTCAATAGGCCACGTACATACCGGTTGTTATTCAGGAAGGTTTTCTAGCTGCGACAAACAGACGGCTGGCAAGCTATCAGCCTCAGCTGGAGCCACTGTCCCCACATACGGATTGGCCTCTTACAATCACCTGACAAATGTAACATCTACAAAAATGGGACGATATCCCTCCCGTCTCGACTGTTGGCACACCCGAACGCGCTCCGCCTTCCATCAAGATCACGCTATCAGGTAATAACATTTTCTGAAATTTTCGAGAGCTCCCTCCCATAAAAGGAGAACTCTTTTCGCATCCTGCCCATTCGTTCCCAGGCCACTCGATAGCAAAACGTCCCTTTAGCGCGGATAGTGGCAGGCTAAAACTAAAAACAAAAAAAAAAAAAAACAAAATGTATATCTAGCAAAAATCGTGCAGCGTTGCGGATTTATGTAAATTCGACGAATAACGAGATATGGAATCTACCTGCTGTCCTCTTCCTTCGCTCTGCCAATCTGTCCACTCGCCTCTTTTTAGATATCGCTGCAGGTCCGTCCCCATGCGCCATCGCATTCAATGCTGGGGACGAACATCCAACAGCGACAAGTAGATCTAGCGGGTCTTTCATGCCGTATATCAGGGTATGATGACGGCCTAGTTCGAACATGTTGGTTTGTCCTGGCTTTGTCGCAGGACATACCGCTGTGAGTGGTGCACCTCTGCAGAAGTGGAATGCAATACCAATACTATTTATTCCTTACCTTGCGCCGATCCACTCAGCTATCTAGTTTGTCTTAACCGAATCTAAACCCTTTTCACTTGGGTAGGGGTGTCATTCGAAGACTAATTGTCGACTTACAAATCGGATTCTTGCTCTCTCCCTGTGCGCCTGATTCCTTTCGTACTCATAGTGTTTGTTATGTATTCGGACCCAATTTCCCAATCCCCTTTCTAGTTCGTTCGAACCTTCTCCTATTGGTTTTTCGCTATCTGCTCATTTCCTGATTTGCCTTAATGTTTCTGTGGGACAGAATATCACTCGCTGTCGTCCCAATTCAACGTTCGTGTCTCTCCGTCGTCCACCGTTACCCGGAACAACTAGTCGATGTGGGCCGGCCCATCAGTCGTAGGGCAAACGTATCTCTTGATAATCGCTCAAAGTCTCTTGCTGTCGACTCTTAGTAGGAAAAAAATGCAAGAGCGAAAAAAATCAATTCAAAGAGGCGGCAATATTGTCCTAGAACGGCCGTGTTCGACGATGTGACGATGATAAGGACGAAACGAGTCGATAGTGTTCCGAGCCGTAGGCCTTATGCAAAGAGAAAGGGACATCGGTAACATGATATATGGTTTGTAAAGTGGCGGGCTCGCTCATGAGCAGCGGCGGCGGCGGCGGCAGCACAACCGCTGAACCATCAACTAGCGCGGAAACGAAGCGCGAGACTCGCCGTCCACCAATCCCGAAGGGCTCGAACACATGCAAGGCACTAGCAAATATCGTTCCTGCTAGTTTTACACCTAATTCGAGTGGACTTTACCTATAGTTATTTTTTCTTGAGAAGCTTTTTTCGTCCTGTCTTAACCAAACTGTCTATTGGGGCCGGTTTTTCATTCGGCTTTTATATCGTACTTCTTTCTGCAAGTACCATTGCTACCACACGTGGTAGCTCCGATTCGGTCTTTGCGGTCCGATCTGCCAACTTTTGCTCGAATTATCTTGAAATAAATGTCTCACCGGCCGATCAAGAGCTATGGGAGGGTTATGCATGTCTATTGCGGTGGCGGGAAATTAAACAGAGGGACGCCAACGGGTGTTCTCACGGATTCTTTGCAATCCTGTTACTTCCGGGAGTCCAAAAAGGCACCTACTGGACACTGATTGGGCAAAAACCTGGCTTTCCTGGATTGTGCACCGTAGTAGTTATATTACTTAACTTATACTTATATTGCTTTCATCCAGCTAAATAAACTACAGTTTTGCTAAACCATTATCTAAAACCGCTTCTTCAGTTGATCACAACTGAATCTACTGGAGTTCATCAATATATTACTATTTACACGAGATACATTGAGTTAAGTTATCGTACACATTAATCTTAGTGTACGTTTACATTTTACGAAATCCAAAAGACGGTTGAGAGAATCATGTACTTGTTCGCGAGTTACCGCTGACCTTCAAGTTTAAGCTCATGTCATACTTAATCTTCGACAAGCCGGACGGTAAGCAGTGTTTGCTGTGTCATATTTGGACGGCATGTCTAAGTATAAAGTGTGTATTATATATTCGGAAATTATTGGATCGGAAAACACGATCGCCTAACGACAACTAACTTGATACCCCAGCAAAGCACACCCATTACCTGTTTATTTATAACACTATTACTACCAGTGTTGTATATGCAGAAAGTTGCGTTGCTATGGGACCGGATTGATGATGTGGTCGTGGGCATATCGCATATATTTACTGTTCTTGTCCATTGTGCGCATACTAAAGACCACAAGGCCAATTATGCTAGTACTATAACAAAGACTTTATCTTTTGACTTCTGCTTTAATCGTTCGTCGTTTCTTCCCCGCGGTCTGCCCCTTCTGTCGACAATTACTGCTGTCGTCGCCATTGACGTTGTAGTTTAAAGATCTACAAAATGCGTCATCGACGAATGCCGTTGCTAAGAAGGAAATGGCGGGCCCTATGGAATAATGACCCTCTGACTACAACCAACATGCTTGTTGATCTGTAGCATGCTTATCATCATAGGACAATGCAATCCGCGTCCGTATATATATATATATATATATATATATATATATATATATATATATATGTTACTCTGTGATCTGAGAAGGTTCCTATGTTGTATGCATATATTTGAGGAGATGCGGGATAGAGAAGATCCGCTTACTTTGTTGTATTCTTAACTTTATCGCAAAATAAACGTAAACAGCGAAGCGAGAAAGCTTTACCTCTACCCGAGAAGGATCATCGACATTTCATGGACGTCGTTATCGAAAAAGAGAGAGCTGCTCTGTGCACGTAATGTTCAAAAAGTGGGTCCTGCCCTTTGACAAACAGATACAGGACAAAAAACCATTCAATGTGAACAACCCCAAAAGCGGGGCCGAAAGCTGTTTGCTCTTCGTTTATGTTTAAAGGTTATTAGAATCAATCTCGTAAAATGCTACAATATCGTTGTAGAGGCAAAGCGCGCTCTCTTCTTTGTAAAATCTGATGGATACAAGCCTTTGTTTTCAACAAGTGTCTCTGCGATGGCCGGAAAGTAAAATGCAAAAAGTTTGCCCGGCAGTTTTAAAAAAAATTCGCCTACATTTTACTATTATTATTTTTATTTGTACTATAATCATCTTTTTGAACAGTTTGCTCAATTGGTGATTCGGTTCATTAAAAAAAACGATTCATTTTTCTTGTTATAGTGATTATTGAAAGGAACACACAATACAGCCCATAGTTACATAGATAAAGTGTCCTATATATGCATATCTGTTCTACAAAGTTTAGGCGCTTATCAGTAGTAGGACGTACCTGTTCAGTATAAAGAATAAAACAATAATACAATTACCCCTTTTGGCGGTTAGCAATGATATTAATGCGCCAATTATAAATCTATGCAGATGCTTGCGTGTAGGCGTTTCTACAATACGACACGTTCTGTGCCGTAATACGTCACAACCTTACTGTGCACGATGAATGCAAGCACTGTGTATACTTACCAATATTAATGGCGTTATCAAATAACGATTATCACGATATCGATGATAAAAGTGTCTACTCATTCGGCAAGACATAATACCCAGTCGGTGATTCTATCGAAAATCTTTGGCAGAATCAATTACATTTACATGTAATATAGTTCTTTTCTCTATTCACATTTAAACTCTGATAATTAAATAATATATAATAATTTTTGTGTTATTTAATTAATTGAGATCAGCGCCATACGACAGGCCTGACGACGACGACGACGACGACGTCGTCTCGATAGTGCATCTCTGACCACTTTGAAATGTGATCAATTGATAATTTGGCATAGTAGTTCATTGGCGCGCTTAGAGACAACTGATTAATCCTCCGGCGTCAGCGGGGACGAGACGGAAACGAGGACCGCTCGTTTGAAAATGACGTAAAGATACCGATCTCTTGTTTGTTACTGGTGCTGCTATTATTGTCTTTGTTGCTATTACCATTGATAGTATTAAATTTAAATATTACGGGCAACTGGAATGCACGGTTCTCAGGAGATAAGAGGAGAAGCAGGCTCACAAAAAAGAAGGGCCGGGGGGGACGAAATAGGTATTGCAGAAGATGGATCATCAACAAATCCTAGCGATCCACTTGATAGATCTATTCGTGAAACCATTTCTGCCCCTTCGATCTAATGAGGCATATAAACTTACTACACATCGATTTGAGTCCAGCGTTGTGCACACGATCCACACGTACGTGTGTAGTTTACGGTAGTTTGGCTGAGAAGTGCAGATACTTTTGCAGACTAGACAGAACCCAGGCAGACAGGGCGCTGGCGCTGCAGTGGTGCTTAAAATAGCTGGGCGATAACAGAAAACAGCGAAAAGGAATATATCTTAGGTGGTTGTTGTTATTGAGGCGCTCAAAGAGTTTGACGGGGGCTACCAGCACAAAGTACGGATGAAAGACGATTTATAATAAATGTGACCAATGATAATGGTAACGAGCATGTCACAGCATGTTAGGCTGTTGTTGGGACGTTTTTGCAGAGTTAATATGTCCGAGGACAACAAGTTTGGTGTATTTAGGGTTTCGGACTATGCCAGAGCTGTCCATGGGTTGAAAAAATCATGATAATGGTATTGGTATTGGTGGCACGTGGAATAGTAGACTTGAGGACGCCGTCTATATGAACTGGCAATTTGAAGTTCAAACAGAGGCGATCGTGGCCGATAATGGGGAGCCAGGGAGACAGGTCACTGTGTCGGCGACGTTGTGCTGGTATCAGGGGCATACAAGAACATCTGTGAATATTTAATACGACTAGCGTGTAGACAAACAATCAATCCGGCCACTGAAAGCCATTAGTGCAAACTAGTATTAGCAGCAGACAGAAATACCATTGGTTGCTAACCTGCGCTATTAGACCATTAAGGTTAGGTTAATACTTAAACTGTTAGGCTTGTCGTTATTGTTAAATCAGTCAAATCTTAACCTTAAGTAATTAAGGAAGACTAGACGGAAAATAGATGTTTTGTCTACGAATCACCTGTCATCGAACACATAAAACGAAGTCTAGGTCGAGTATTACCAATTTCAAAAAAAAAACGAGAAAAGTACTTAAATATGTGTACGCTGGTCCTTTGAATTGTAAGCAATGATATCAGCTGGAGTTTCCCATAAGACTTGCGCCCTTTTGCCTGTAGGGCGAATCATTTCTCGATCTTATTAAGACGAAGACAATAGTTAAGGGAAACGCTCTGAAGTTTCCTTAGTAACGCATTAGCGCTTACGGTTAGCAAAAGAGAATGTTTTGCGTACTTCTGACTCTTAATAACCACGAAACCTTGACATACGTAGTTTTTTTTCCAATATATTTTTGTGAACCGGCATTGCAACCGTACAAATACGTACTAACCTTAATAATAATAGTAATTGATGTTCTTTAGATTCTCATGTTTTTGTTCATTTCGTCTTTTATTTTTCTTGGCGCCCAAATTTGAATCAGAGCGGCAGAATGATTGTTAATAATGGTCGCGATGGCAACATGTAATGGCCCATAAACGATTCTGTAGACTAAAACAAAGAGGTACAATTTAAATTGGAATACAAATTTGGAGTCACGAAATCCGTTGGCTATAGTAAAGACATTTGCCGAACTGCAAATGCATTCATGTAGCCAAGCTTATTATGTCGATGTTGATTTATATAGTCTTGTTTCTAGTAGAATTGAGTACGTTTGGTTGTGTGTAGCACTATATTTTCTTGCATAGTAATCCAACGGTTTCTGACGGTCCTTTGCATGTATTAAAACATGTTAAGGCCTTGACTAAATATCCCTTTATCAGTGATTTAGATAAGTGTGAAATAAATGTCGTTTGTTTTACTCATTAGATTTATTGTATGAAAATATCGATAGGTACGGCGTTATCTGGATATCACGTGTGCCTTGCGAAAACCATCGTCAAATAGGTATACTACAGATGCCTAACATAGACGAAAATACAGAACTCGAAACAGCGAGCTGCCAGACGTTTAGTATACACTTTCTTCACAATCGTACATTTCCTTGTAGTAAGGCAAAACAGATTTTCGGGAAGGAGCCTTCAATCACCGCTTTCCTCATATATCCTTAATAGACAAAAACGTATCCATAGATGCATGATGCTAAAGCATAATAGTAGATAGCACAAGGTTTCAGAATAAAACCTAAAACTATTTCCAGACATCGACATTGTCACGCAAAAAAGCTGATGACCTAGTATCACATCTATGTTTAGATAGCAGCTCATGTTATCATTTCATAGAGAACAGTATTGTTGTCTAGCTGGTGGCGTTGCTGGGCGCATCTCGCCCGCAATTATGGATGTGGCCAGAAGACCACCAAATGCTCACGCCATTGCGACCAACCGCCAATTTCAGTGTGAGCATCGGCGTACAGATCTGGCTGTGTGTGACGATAGGCAGGACATCGCACAGAGTCCCTAGAGGATCTAATTTGTCAGCAGACAGAGGATGACTGATGCCGTAGGAATACACTCATTTGTGTCGCCCAACTTGTTGGGGATGGGAGGGCTAAGCTATGGGAATGTTACCGGTGATCGGTCCTTTTCGAGTAGTTGCATTTGCTCGGACATGTGTACCCACTTAATTCTTATACGCACTGCTAAACGATTGGTTCTTCGTCTCTCATCACAAGGAGCACAAGTTAGCACATGAGTATCTCCGAGATTGATTGACACCCCCCAGCCGCCCGCCCTATCCTCAGTGAGTTGGGATTGCATCAGAATGGTGGTATGAGGCAGGCCAACCTATACAATGCTGTCGTACAATTCCTGCGTTGCTCAGCAACGACATTATTCGGGTGTGGGAAGATGCATGCTCACTAAGATATACATATAAGTAGGGTACGTAAAACAAATAATGGGTATTTGCGCATCCAAAAACTAGTCAGTTGCCCTTGTGTTCGCCATGTTTGGGAAGAAGCTTCGTTCACAAGTGTACAAACTTCATTGAGTTTAACTAACTGGTCACAGTTGATAAGTCGATTTCGTGGACCTATGATGTGACCTACTGGAGTAGAGAGAATCGGGCCTTGTTCGCCTTTAAAGATCTCTTAACACATCTATACGCACCGATTCGTCAGCTATACCATCACGAGACAGGTTAAATATAAATTAGACTCTACCAGACCCTCTTGTATTGTTTACACCTCGATTCCTTTGTCTTGATTTTAAAAGTACTTTCAAGATGTCTACTGTCCTACGTAAAATTAAAATGAGCTAGTTAAGTTTGCTTAGCGTTCTAGTTCATTCATTGCCATCGCAGTTAAATCCATGTTCCCGTACGTTTTTCGTTTTAGTCAGACACGTTTCTCGACATTCGGTATTTATTAGCGTCGCTGGACAAATAAAATACTATGAATATTTTTTAGGAAAATATATTAATAATGTTTGAATCAAAATCATTACTTTTTTTTTATTGTCTCACAATTAATTTTATATTAAAAGATGATACATATGATGACGTGATCAAATTGAGTAGCTTGTTAGGGATTAAGTCAACCGTAATAGAAGGAAATGTATTTAACCATAGACATATTCTTTCTATTCCTTCAATTCTGTTTCCAGAAATGCTATAGTAGAAAACATTGGAAAAAGCAGTACTTCTAAGAGGAAGTGACCACTTGA
Organism: Varroa jacobsoni; assembly: GCF_002532875.2. NCBI lineage: Eukaryota > Metazoa > Arthropoda > Arachnida > Mesostigmata > Varroidae > Varroa > Varroa jacobsoni. Next base: position 34,664 of record NW_019214440.1, read on the forward strand.
AACGATACGGGACATTATATTGTCCTGGTGTTGTTGTGGCTGGATCGTATGGGCAATTTTTTGACTCTGTCGGCGTCCACATTATCGTGCTAGTATAGTACATATTATAACTGGTAACTATATTCTTGCCGGCCCAGTGCCCGTTCGAAGCACCTCGAGCTCGTTATTTCGCGGTACTCGTCAGCTTCACCTTTGCACGTTTCGTGAGCGAAGGTCTCCTCATGTTTGCTGTTCTGTTCGTTTGCCCTGCCTTTCAATGATGGCCTGGCTTTGCCTCTCATGTGATGGCAACGGCCGCGACAGCAGCAGCGACTGCTTCATATTTATATCGTTTATCGTTTGCGTGGCGTTGCAAAGATTCACGATCCTGCGATCCGCTGCATGCGATTCTGCAACAGACAGAGAAATAAAAACACTTGAGACGATCGCTATCGGCGTTGTCGTCGTCGTTGTTGTTGTTGACAGTAATTTTGTCACTGTTTCGTCGAATCTGTCTTTTTTTTTTTTTTTTTTTTTTTTCGAAAACTCATTGAGTCATCATGCTTAACTGCCCTCAACAGCCATCAGTCAATGCAGGACTTCCTTCGAAGAAAAAAGAACTTGCCGAGAAAAGGCTCACGCAAGCGATCGGTACGTAGACAACACTAGCAAACAACCAGTGGCCAACGGAGAGCTAAAAAAATAATGGTATATGGAGTACGACTAACAGTTTGCACAGAATTCACCGAGAAACGCACTGGCCGGAAAAGTGCGTTAGCCTGCGGCCATAGGAGAAACAGAAAGAAGTAAATTTGTTACATTTTTTCTTCTTTTTACCTTGACTTGAACGGTTGTTCGTGTCTCTTCCCCTTAGCTCCATTTATGTATCTTTGTCGGCTAGCCATAAAGCAACTGTTTCTTGTTGGCCGCGTATGATGGAAATATTAAGTCGACGGCGATGGAACAAATCCCGTGGATATTATAGTTTTTTTTCGAGCTGCCCCGCGAATCTGTAAGGGAACATGTTATCGACCCATGGAGAAACGCGCAGCCATCAAAGAGGACTGAATCTGAAGGCAATTTTAGATTAAGAACGGTACCTTTGTTTTTTATTCGCAGTGCGATAACTTTTAACATGCCGTTGTGGTATAGTTGTATCACAAATAAGAAGCTTTAAAAATCAATCTAAAATGTCGAAAGGCACCTAAATTGGGATAGACCTTGCTGCGCTGTTTGTCGTAACGAGCATGCGTTCGTCCGCTGTTTTTGGCACTAGATGAAAGCTTATTCTCAACACGACCAACTCTGCATAGTAGTTTTCGCAACCTGGGCGAACATAAACTATTGTCCTATATTTTCACGCTGGACAAACCACCACCACCACCACCAGGACCAAAAATTTGATTTTTTTCTCGAACTGCCTTTCTCGAGCATATTATACTGTCAAACTAACGAAAGATTCTTCTAAGTCAAACCGGAAAGGCCTAAATAGGTGACAGATTTAAAGGGTTTAAAGTTTACCAAAATGGCCCAAAAAGTTACACAGAAATTGACAGACTTCTTGGGAAGGAAAATATCAATTGTCTAGATAAGCTTTAACGATCAGTGTTTTTAAGACTATTTGTACCCTATTGCACCTTTTAGACTTTTTAGCCATTTTGAGTTCTTACATAACCGGGACTTGTCTATATGGCATTTGAACGAGTTTACACCTACCGATATCATTTGACACATTGTTACTATTAAAAAGTTATTTACAAATCAACTAAAAATATTTTGAAAATGACTAGTATGTGATTTGTTTCTTTTGTTCCCAATCCAAAGTCGACACCCGTATGCTTATTTCTGAAAGTAAAATCTAGTGCGAAGCCATTTGATTTCGTCAGGTTTTTGACTCGACCCATGTGTGTGTGTGTGATGACCTCTTTTAGATACGAATACGCAATGAACTTCTTGGCCTAAAAAAGTTGAGCGATGTGGCACACTGTGATGGTATGCTATATCTGCTGTAACGCGGTCAGCGTTCGCCTGACCTGGACTGTCCACCTAGGCCAGCGTTCTGTGGCCTGTAAGTACTTCAAGTCGCCTCAATAAGACTCTAGGCGCCCGTTCTTTCCCTCTCCCGTAGTGACCTGGTCAGTCTGAGCTATGGCCGGACGGATCGGACGGGTGTACAGCTCGATCTATCGCGTTCTTTCACAGAACTGCCTCCTTTATCGCTAACCCCACCGACCGACAGACCTTTCTGCTATACACACGGAGTAACCTCTTCCTTTCCGACGCTTGCATGGGATGGTGACCTTTATTTGAACACCTGACATGTGATCGGCCAAGGTGGCAGTCCCTCATAATACGAGCGCACTTGTGCGCTCCCACATAGCCACATGAACCTAGGCTCCAACAACCTTCAGGGGGTTTCAACCACTCCCCCTCTTACGAACTCAACACAATAGAGTGGAACAGGTCAAGCCAAAGGCTACGGTGCTGCAACATATGCTGCCTTTTGTACTGGCCATCTCATAACACCCATATGCGAATGACCAGTTGACTGCAATCGAATCCTACGATGGGTTAACACAGCGGTATTTTGTATGGTGTTCGTCACACCAAAAGATACCGCTTTATGTCATCTGTAAAACCTACTTTTAACCATCGTCACACACTGTGCAAGACCACACGAATATGCCTCTGTAATGGAGATCCATCCCGTCGTAACTACTTGTGTCATAAGATCAGACAGGAAAACTGAAACTTCAGGCTGGAAACAGAGGCTTCTTAAAAGCAAATCTTGGAACCAGATTTGTGTTAAGTTGCACGACTTTAAGCAATCAGCAAAGAGGATATATGCTATAAGCTTCATAATGGCATTAGCAAGTGAGCTAGTAGTGCTATACGAGTGCTCTATCTATGGTAGCGGAATCTGATTATTCGTGGTTTTGTCGAAGTACAATTTGCTTGACAAAACCGAAAAGGTATAAAATGGCCGTATTGCTAAACCGCGCGCGATAGTCGTGTCGGGTCATGTCATGGTACTGGAAAAAACCTGTGTAAAAAACAAAGAGATCTCCCTCCCAATCACTGTTCTTTGCTTCTCTACCAACGACTTCATTAAAACGCCAATCCTAGATTAGAATCTAGCATGAATGTTAAACTAAAAATTCATGTACCCCGCAGGGCATTCTTATGGGCCCGATCAGTATGAGATCTCAGACGACGGGCGGCGTGCTGTTCGAGCGGATCTATTATATATACATGGCCATAACTAAACACTCATTTCTGTGCAAACTTTCGCTTTCGTGTATATTCAGATCTATGTAATAGATTATTTTTAATAATATTTAATAACAAAAAAAGTAAATTTATAATTGAAGTTAAAGCTCGCAGACTAAAATAGTATAAAAGATCCTATGATGTCTAATTTATCTAGTTCTTCTAAATGTATGTGCACAAATACGAAGTTTGTTTCGAAATACATATAACTCGCACCGGTACATATAACTCGCACCGGTTACATGAGGCACACCTTGAGGTGTCTCAAATAAAAAAAACTATTTTCAAGTTCACTGCGAATTCAGTGTCGTAACCGTTATTCTATCAATTGGCTAATCAGTTGAGCCTGTTTATAAGAAAGACGATTCTAATAGAGAAAACCGATTGCACCCAATCGTATAGTATTGTTATTGTCCGGCGTGAAATAAAATGGGTGATGCTGAGGTCAGTTCCTCCCGTTGAAGTTCGCTAAGATGAAGTCCGCTGGCTCTTACCTGAAAATGGTTTGCTGCCACCAGCTGTCCAGCCAGTGGAAACTACTAACGGGTCGTTGGGTGAACGGATTCAAACATTGCTTGGTAGCTTCGAAGCATAATTCGTTCAAAGGCTCTCTACGGCCAGAGTAAATAGTCGAAAAGTGTGTTTAGTAGTCCTTTGTATCCCAGTTTGTTTCGACTTTCTGTTGCGTATGCCTCGATCTTCGCCTTTTGTTGTTACTGTTATTTACAAATCAAACCTGTATGACAACTGGCCGAAAAGCAGCATCAGGTAAGTACCGTTTGTCGGCGCTGCTGAACCACTTTTGCTCTTGCATCTTTTACCGTCGCCGCCTGTGCTATTCTTATTTTTGCTCGAACTCGTTCGCTTCTTCCACATCATCGGCGCCAAACAAGAAACAAATATGCTGGGAATACAAAGCTACAAAACCCGTTTGATCAGACCAAGCGAAACATTGACTTATCTCTAGCGAACGCAGACACCTTTGCGGGAATGTATGGCAATTGCACGATCCTGCGCTGCGTATCGACACGAAGCGGTTCGTCGATCTGAATGAACAGCCGGAGTAGCATGCCGGTATAGTACACGCGATAGCGGCGCATCGTGGACGCTTGTCTACACTTGAACCGGCACGCAGATCTTGGAACCCGTTAAACGCTGGGCTGATGCATATGATACTGACGATAACTTCAGCTTCAGCTTTGGTGCTCGCCGTGAAAAAGGATGATCTGTGAAATTGTGTGTGCACACGATACGCGCTATAGTTTATATTTGCCTTCGTCTGTGCGAGCGGATAAATTAAGATTAGTAAAAAAAGAAAAAAAAAAACAAAGAAAAAGTAACAAAAATGTGATTGCGGCGTTTTCTGTCTCCAATCTAAAGCGGATCTCAGTCTCGCTGTGAGCTCTGAGGTTTGATGCTAGTAAGCTATAGAGGGTTGGCGATTTCAGTTAAATCTCAACTGGTAACAGGCAAAAAATCGGACGCTTCTTGTTACCTGTACCTCTGGCGCTCTCACAGCATGAACGCTTGCTGCTGCTGTGTGTGCTTTTTCCTATTCTAGCTAAATATATTCGTAGTCTGCTGAGTCCATTTTGTTCATCCTTGCTGTGCCAGTATCTTGCTTTTATGTACAATTAGTTCGTAGAATGAAGGAGCAATAGAACTGAATAGAGTTAAAACAAGAAAATTCGATTCGCCCCCTTTATTTCGATTTCTAAATGTGTGTGTGGATGTGCGTGCAGCTATGCCCATGTACTAAATTGACATGACTAATTACCTTGGCGGGGCAAACAAGATTCCATTACCTATCGTTCGCACAGGTTGATTTCAGGCTCACAGGTCGCCGACTAAATGAGACGGCAATCAGCGCATGACCAGGAAGAAAGCTAGTTATGATAACACGATACGTTTGATACTGTACAGCTGCTCGACTACGGGCCGGTTTGCCACTGATACAGTTTCTAGCAGGCAATGCGCGCGGGTACCGTCGCTACGATCGTCAGGTTTGCAAGCAGAAGTTCGACAAACTTATAGTTCCAGTTTAGTCTCAGACTGGTTGCGCAACATTCCTTAATTCGGACAAGACGGCCAATGCACGTTCAACTTTAAGGACGACCGAGTTCGTTTTGTTAGTCATTACAAATGCAATTTGTCTTGCTTGGGTATCGGTACGAGACATAACCTCAATGTGAAGCCTACTTAGAACAGAAAAAAGATCGTTAGACGAAATGAATTGACAACATTTTATAAGTCTAATTATTTATGCCTAATAGGATAATTAAGATATAGTTAATCAATCATTGTTCACTTTTGAACTATCTTTGCTTTGAAGAATTATATATATATATATATATTTATATGGTTTTTTCAAGCATCTCCAGCAGTTTGGCAATAGGATTTCACTGCGGCAAATGCATATTTGCAAATTGTTTTGTGTCAGCTCGTACGACTAAAGCAACACTCGTATCTAATAAATAGTGCTATTAACCAAAATTTATTCAGCCCTGAAAGTTCTCGAACCGCGATGACCCATAATATATATATATATATATATATATATATATAGAAATCTATTTGCGGCCGGCTCGTTTATATACACTTTATCTACTGATGCTCGGTGCTGCATAAGTCGATTTTCTGAGCATTTGAGCCGTTGCAAGCTTACAACTTGAGCAGAAGAAACGATGAGGTTTATTGTTGTCCATCGGTATATGTATGCGTATGCACAACCGTCAAAGGATTGCAGAGCGGCCTGGCATGTACAACTCTGATCAACTTGTGAGTTATTCATGCAGAATTGCCTTTACCGTCGGTGGTGCTTCTGCTGCCGGACGTCTGCGGCTCAAAGTTGTATTTATGAGGCGTCAAAACGACGTCCGTTCAAAATACATATCTATACACCTCCTGTATAAACGTATAGTCTGACATTTACAAGTAACGCCGAACTAATGATTCGTAATAATAACAACAATAACGATACCGATCATGTACTTCTCACCAGCAAGGCTGAAAGCGAGGTCTCGAGTGGTTATAAATTGCTTCCTCCATGCTGTTAAGCAATGGACGCCAATGTCGAACATAGGAGACAGAAGGAGAGTAAAGAAAGATGGAACAGTTCACTTAGCTGGCGCACTTCGTAGCTAACAGACGGTCCTGCCGTGTACACACCACTGCTGATTGGTACAAATTTGCTTCGCCATCAACTACATCACCTTCCGCTCCGAGGAAAGTGGTTAGCCAAATCTGAGCTGCTAGGCCAAAATGGTGAAGGACGAAGAAGGCCAACACTCGAACAACTGCAGACGATCAAACCCTGAAATTATCTGTGCTTGAATTTGAATGCAAATTGATATTTAATAAAGTCCCTATTAAAAACCTAGCTAATATTCATTTGCGTGCAGAAATTTTACTAAAGAATAAAAAAAAAAACCTAGAGGTAAGACCAGATGTGTGCGATACGGTTCCGTCTTAGACGGTGACTGCTATAGGTTCTGACGATACGCGTTAGGTGGTACGCCGGACGTTTGAAGAAGGTGATTTACGATCTCTTCTGTCCGTCCACAATCCCTATGTAATCTAATCTATTATTATTGATATGTCGAACATGTAACTTGTTGCTCCAGTATCAGCGCGTGTGAGTTCCACAGCCATTAAACACTACCGTAATCTCGTGTAAAATCACGTACGGCATCGTGCAATTTCTCGTCATCACAGTTTCAGTCCGTTGATTTCTGTTCACGTTCGATTGTATAATTCTGACGCGTAAATTATTTTCAGTCCTTGTTACGCTAACATATCGCTTATATAACGATCATTGAACCGCACAGAAAATTAGACGTAAAGCTGCTTTTTTTCTTCTTGTCATAGGTTTGTAAAAGAAACGTAATGTTTTGTTTCACTGTGGATCGATAATTGGTAACGGGAGGTAGGAATCTAGTCAAATACGTCTTGATGAACGACGCCGGACATATTTCAGCCATATATATATATATATATATATGTATACATATTATAATAGATATTCCTATTCTGTCATGAAAGTGAAACTATACGAGAAAAAAATACGCTACCACTGGTCTGGTTACAGTTCTGCGCCGTTGCAACCGCCGATAACGGATATACTATTTGCTGAGACCAAAATGAAGATGGGGTACAATACATAACGCAAAAAAAAAATAGGGAATTAAGATCCGTGGGAATCGGTTACAGCAAATGGCTCCATAGAACATGCCATTCCAAGTACCTTCGGCGGCGAAACCCTTCCGTACTTTGTCTGTGTCCAACTGTAGAAAGCCCACTGACGATTGACTTACTGGGCTTTCCGTAGACAAAGTGCGATCTTATCGCTGCAATATAACGCAAAAATTAAAAACCGAAATCAAACAATTTCGTTTCAGATGGAATGATGTCATTCATTCAATTGGGACAAGGCTTCTACTCAATGCGCTTCGAATAGTGTTTCTCTCTTTATTATTTAAAAAAAAAACTCTCTTTCCTAAAAGGGAGCCGATAAGCACAAAAGCTCAGTAACAAGGAGACCGCTATATAGCTATTATATGTAGACTAAAAAAATCATCTTCATTGCTATCGAATTGCTTCAAGTTTTTCTGTTTTTGCCTCTGCTGCTATCGTCTGTCCCGCTTCGTTTTATCGTGAAACTCTCCCAAAAATGACTAACGAAGGCGGTCCGCACTATGCACTCGTTTTCCTCTGTTTAAACAAAGCAGAATATATAAAATAGCAGGGCGACGATAGCGTTCATCAATAACAATCGTTTTAAAGCCACAGAGGTTGCTGATTAGTGTCTAAAAAGGCGCAATTATGTTTTTTTTTACTGTACGCAATAAATGTGTGCATAATTTTAACGCAAAAATAGAAAGTGGATAAAAAAAAACTTCATTACATTTATTTTTTCCTTAATTTTTGCAAGGCTTGCGAAATATGTCCATTTGAGTGAGTATGAAATGAAGCATAACTCATGAGGACAGATTGAGTAAGACTCAAAATGAAAATTACACAAGTCCTTGTTTTACTACCTAAGTGTATTCAACATTGGGTTCTTATTTTCATATTGTCATTTTGTCAAAACCAAAAACGGCAGTAAAGAGGGAACTATAAAAAAAAAAAAACAAAACGAAAATTCGATAATAGATACACTGATGAACCTATGATCTTTTTCGCATTTCAGTTTTAAAAAAAAATACCCTATCCAATGAAGCTTGTGGCTATTCTCCTTTTCTTTTTTTGAATCAATTTACAAAGTAGGCAATTTGAGCTAACCTTAAATAACATGACTCAACTATATTCGATCAATGCACCGTGGGTGTCTAGGAGGTCGGGACAAATCGAACCGTTTGTTGATCCTGCAATTTCTCTTTTCTATTCTAGTTCCACACGCAATTGATTCGAGTGTTGCCGCGCGTACTCCTCCTGCTCACCTATACAAGGGTTATAGTGGCCGGCTCCAATGCTCTGCTCGGAACAGAGGAGCGGTTTTCGGCGCATGCGCTAAGTGATCAAAACAACGGCTAGCATATACAGAATATCAAGCAGGATTCAGGAGCACTGGACAGGAGGCTGCCTCCTACACTGTCTACGCTTGTAGCATTACTGTTTGAGGCTGACCCAGTGGCAGGGGGTTTTTCGATCATAAGTTGTGTGACCCCTGGCGTTTCGATACCGCCATTGCCACGGTGACCGATTGCTACTCGAGATTGATGATGTGAAAACATTGTGATTTCGTAACTCGTGTGTGCATCCGCATAAACATCATCAGTTGTATAGCGATTGTCCGGATCACAAGCACAGCACAGCACAGAGCGGTTGTAATCCACGCCGGCGTACGCCATCGACCTTAATGGCAGGCCGTCGAATCGATGACGGGATTTGCTGGTCAGCAGAAATGTTCCAACGAAGTATGCAGTTGATCTGATGATTGTCGAATTTTCTGCTAGGACGATCCAGCTGGAACAACGATTACGTGAGGGGACATGGCTAATGGCAATGCCGAGGGTCTCGACCTGGCACTAACTCAGGCCACGAACCCACTCGACCGCGAGATGAATCTTGAAGCTGTCCAAAAGCTATGCCAACTCATCTTGTTGAGCAGAGATGCGCCACAAGAGGTGTTACGAATTATCGCGCACAAAGTACAGAGTCCACAAGAGAGGGAGGCGTTACGCGCGCTTGAAGTGCTCGAGGAGTGCGTTTCACGATGCGGAGGAAAACTAAACAATGAGGTTGGCAAATTTCGCTTTCTCAATGAGCTCATTCGTGTAATATCGCCCAAATACTTAGGTCAACGCGCTCCCGAATCAGTTAAAAGGCGAGTAGTTGAAATTCTGTATAAATGGAGTATTCTTCTAGCACACGAAACGAAGATCGTTGATGCATATGCAATGCTGAAGCGCCAGGGTGTCGTCGAGGAAGACCCAGTACATGTATTACCACGAGAAGACGAAGCTGAACAAATCGAAGCCCTACCACCGAGGGAAGATGAAATTTTTACTGACAAGCAAAAGGAACTTGAGTTGAAACGTCTGCTTGGTTCAAAAAATCCGGAAGACTTGCAGGCCGCCAACCGGCTCATTAAAACTATGGTAAAGGAAGCAGATCGGAAAATGGACCTGAAAGGACGAAAACTGTTAGATTTGGAAGAGGCCACGAGTAACTGCGCCGTGTTTTCGTCATTGTTGAAGAACTTCCACGTAAATATGGAAGCCGACGAGTTGGAGTTGCTGCAGCAAATATTTGAACACTGCGATAAACTTCGGCCAAAATTATTTACACTGGCTAGCGAATTTAGTTTGATCGAAGATTTTTCTTCTGTCCAAGAGGTGCTTCAACAAAACGATGAGCTAACAGCAATCATAAATGACTACAAGGAAAGAGTAGCACCCATTGTTAAAAAATTACCACGGGTACCAGTAATTGTGAGACTAGCTGCTGCATCAAATACTGCAGTCGGTGCTATCAGTAACGAAGTGGCTACCGACCTCGTTAAGCAAACAACTGCCCCTAGAGTGACATCGGCACTTGCCATTTCTCCGCCCGCCGCACTATCCTTAGCTGCAAGCAAGGAGGAGGCATCTAGTTCTACGTCGAACGGTAATGAGCATCTAAACTTTGATCCTCTTTCATCGAAATCACACCACTCAAATTACGCGGACGACGTGTCGTTGTTGGACTCGCAGATATCGCCCCTAACGGTGAGTCCAAGAACCGACGCCCTTATAGCAGTTGATGGTTGCAGTGTAAAAGACAACGATTTGTTGAACTTGATGGACCTAAATCTCACTATAAAACCCTCATCCACCGCATCCTCAGCGGTGACGGCGCCAGTGGCGGGTGCCGCTGTCGAAATCAAAACAATGGCAAGTACCACTACAACACCAAAGTCGATCTTCCCTGCACAGTTTGTTAATTCGTCGCCATTGCATCCAGTTCAGCTAACTAACAAAGTATCGCTACCCTCTCCTCCGGCGGTCGCTACTGGTAAATCTTCCAGCCAGCCGAAAACGTACACACCCTTCGAGGGTTTCGACACACTTATGTCCGAGGGAATTCTAGCGACAAAGGCACAATCCATCCATCCAACTAGTCTCGCAAGTCTTAAGGAAATCTCTCTTGCCGATATCATCCCGTCCACACAGCCGCCGGTTGTGTTAAGTTGTCAGGATGACGTCACGACAATTCTGCACATCACCGAAAATCGGCCAGCAGACGACGTTCTAGTGGTGTTAATCTCAACGACAAACCGAAATGCTAAAGCGGCCGTGAAGAAGTTTAGGTGTACGGTGAGCTCACAGGATGGTCAGATTCAATCGCTAACACCGTCTGGTGACCAACTACCAGTTTTCAACGTGTTCGTGCCATCAACGGCCATCACGCAAATCATTTTACTGGAGAAGCTTCCAACGGGTATTCGAATTTCTTTCACGTTAAGCTACATGCTAGTTTTGGCAGGCGGCGTTGGGTCAACAATGGTATCCCTCTCTGGTGAGAAGCAGCTATAACCACTGCTAATACTGTTATTCCTGTGCTATTACCACATACTTCTATGATACTACTGTGAAACCAGGAAATTAGCATTTTCCTATAATGTGAGCCGAGCCTTTTAATAAATAGTATATATATATATATATATATATATATATATATATCTATATATGGGATGCATTCGCAGGATGATGCACATTTGTGAAGCAAGTAACTTATAAATGCTGTCGAAGTATAATTCGTTGAATAAATTATATTTTATTGAACATACACGTAAAACTGAACTTTTTTTTTGTATACATAGTGGCCGGACGTTGTACAATACAAGTAGGCTAAGATTCCTAATGGCCTTCTACCGGTATCGTGTGCAAGCCGTTTTTTGTTGTGTTATTAGGTAGCCAATAGTTGACCAAATATGAAATTTCCGTTAGCGGGAAGTTGAAGCTATCATCGCAATCGACCAGACGCCATCAGCGGGTCAACTAACCCAACTAATATTAAAGCAGACCCGTTAAGTAGATGATTTCGATGGGGTTGGCCAGCACATGCTTCCTGGATGTATCGAATTTTGATCTGAAAAAATCCCCTACATCTTCTATTCATCCATCGATCATGCTAATAATAACAGCCACATTAGTAGTAGCAGCTAAGCGGGTTTTATTCGAATGGCCGCCCACAGCACATAACCCCATACAGTCTGTGTACGTCGATACAGTGGCCAGCTCCATGACACCTCTGGTTAAGGTCGGCACTCACCTGTTTACATGGGGATCAAGCGATATTCGGATACCTATACGTCCTCTAGTTTTTTTTTTTTGATATTTGATATTTGATCCGAATTATACTTTTTTTTTTTTTATATTCTGTAACTTGTTTCAATTCGATACCCACAATATGAAGCTTACTCAAACTCGTTTTTCTGCTTGTGTTACGTTGAATAGTATACAGTTTATTTGAGAATGTGCAAAAAAGATGTACTATCCACTTCACTATCTCGAATAAACATCTCATGGTCTCCGTTATGACCTTTGTTTGTACCTCTAGTCGACCCCGAAACCCTCTCGAACTTTAGGGCTTCTTCTTTGCAATATCCTTCTCACCTCCAAAACGCTCGCTCTCCTGTAAGGTAGAGTCCACCACAACATCTTCTATACGCGGTTCACCCGGGAATCGCGAAGGTATTAACCCGCTCAGATGTCCGTCTAGCGTGTGAATTTAGCGAAGCCAAACCGACGCGACTTCGGTTGGACCTCATTGAGCATTATGGCTTAACAGATATGAAGCCTAACCGACGACGGGCCAGCGGGTGAAGAGCGAAGGTGGTGGGATGAGGAGATCGTCCGTCCGAAACGCATCAAATCTCGGAAGGTTTCAGCAAATGAATCCGTATCTACCTCGCGCTTGCTTGAGCTAGTTGCGATGACCTGAAATGGGTCGTGGTCAGTCTCAAGTCCTTCCTCTTCCGGGATCGCACTGATTCTGCTTTGGTTCAACTAGCGATAGCTTCGCATGACTTCGAAGTTCCTGGTTCACTGCTAGTCCTTTGACGCTATCGTTAGGCTAACATGTTTCTATAAAACAATTCCTGATTTTTTCAGCAGTTAAATACATAAAAAATATGAGACTGAGTAAATTAATATATGCAAGCCCTGCTCCTGAGCAATCATTCGTCTCAGAAAACACATAAGAAAACGTTTTACATAAGAAAAATAAACCTTTGTCGTGGTAACTTTGTACATATTTTTTGAAAACACATTCTGTTCCTATACATAGAATTATTTTAGTATAGTGACACTAGTTCCCATTAAAAGAAAAAAGCGACATTGTCTCATTCTTACTCATTGTCGATAGCAAGCCTGCGTTTGACGACGCCGTAATGAAACTAACGACAAAAGTCCCCACCAATTATGAAAATTGCATGCATCAATGTGTGCTCAAGGGAGTTATCTGTATTTCTCTTTGTTTGTGAATTGAGCGGAGTGACAGATCAGAGGCGTTAAAGGCTCAGGTCGGATAAGCATACTCCGCGAAAATCTCATCTCAGGTTTTCATATAACAAAATCATTAGTTAAAGCCCGTAAAATATTCCTTTTGCATATACAAAGACATATCTGTTTAAGAAAATCTCCTAACAAATATGCGTGAAGTTTTGCCAGTAGAAACAGTTGATTTGATATACACACTTTTCTCTATACGTTTTTGTCCATGGCGTTGACTCCACGCCAACCCGATTATACTCAACGCTTGTCTTGGCGGCCCTCGGCCTACAAGAAAACCTCTTATGGGTTCTTGAGGTACGTGGACCTAATGAATCTAATCAGTAAGCCAAATACACTATTATAGACAACAAAGACAATAACACTAATGTGTACCCGGTTCACCTAATACTCTTATCTATACCTTCCGCTGATGATGACGCCGAATAAACATCTATGCCGGTGGTGATAGTTGTTTTTCCTATTATTCCCTTTGTTTGATCTAAATTATACGCTAGGGTAATCAGGTTAAATGGCGGACTTTTTTTTTCTGATAGCTATCGCTACTTAGGAGTGAAAATATGCTACTGGCTTAAACGCTGGTTTAGTCGATTGAAGTAAAACGGCCTCGAAGACGATCGTAGTTCTGCCGACCAACGTTATTACACGATGACATCTAGCTGATACAGAACCATTTTGACCCAGCTTACACAGACAACGGAAGTGAAGCACATGTATGTGATACAGCGATCTATTAAGCTTGGGTAGACATTACTTTCGTTAGAATTAAAAAGAGTTACACATCTAAACAACTTTATTCCGTATCTGAGTAAGGATATTCGAAAAAATCTAAATTAAGTATAAGTGGATAAATCATGGGACATTTTCAACATTCTGTACATCCTTCGCGTGAGGAGATCACCTGGGTGGTCTCTAAGAACGGGCTGCTATTTCCTGGAGAAAGAGTTTCTTCGCATGCCAATTCAATAATGTTTACATGTACATGTGCATAGACACAACAAGGAGCATAAGCAGAACAGAAAGAGCCATGGAGGCGGGAAACAGCCAGCGGTCCTGTCGAACAGCCCAAAAAGCAATAATTTGAATGCATACACGCTCGCATCTATCTACAAGCAAAATTGTACAGCAACGAAAGCATCAACAATCACATCGACAACTCTGAACGGTAACTGTGCAGCCGGTTATTATATTCGGGCCAGACAGATCTTCGATAGAGGGACATATAGAAGCTGTATTGACCGAATGCAGTGGCCGCATTCATTGTCCCGAATATGCCTGTTTTCCGTCTTGAAGATATCCGCCTAGCGAGGGGGAAGATTTTAAGCTTAAGAACAACTTAGAACTCTAATCTGAGTTCATTCCACCATCACCAATGAAGAGCGTTTTTGATCTCGGCCGCTGAGCTTCTTGGGCCTCGCTAGCCAGGCTCTGCCCCTGTCAACGAGCAGAACCTTGTTACGTACTGAATACAGGACAGAATAGTGAAGTCCGAAGACCCATTTTGTGTCTTCATTATTGCGGGGCAGCTTCCGGGCGAAACTCGCGGCTGTTTCTAGAACGAGCGAGCAAAATCAGCAAGATTTCGACTGACGTTATTGCAAAGGTTCTCCATAGAGAAAAGTGCGTGCCTCAAATTGTTTCCCCAACGTGTATTTTTACTCAGACTTCTCTTAGCAGTAGCCGAAGCTACATAGCAGAAAAGGAATCTAGAAGCGGAGCGTTTGTTTTGAAAATGAATGCTCTAAAACTTTCCGAGTTTTTGAAACCTATTGCAAATACATATGTGTCTGACATTTACGAACTCGAGCTATTATCTTCGTTATTTATCAAAAATTTCAGTTTATGTTGTTATCAAAAACAGATCAATATTTTCACATTTACCCGAAATTAGATATAAACGTGGCTTCAAAAAAAAAAAAAAAAATCGCACGATCGTATTTGGGACCGCCACCCATCATAGTTTGCGTCGCGATCTTAAGTTATTTTAAGATGGTAAACGCATCGAGAGCGGTGAAGAGCATAACTAACAGATCCTAATAAAGTAGTGGGCCATGAATACGATAAGTTCCTGTTCCAGACATGTTTTACATGTCCTGCAAACATGTTTCGCTGTCTAGGAGTGTTTTAGCTTATTACAGAATTTCGGGAATCGATTACGTTTGAGTGCGCGATATGTAAAATAATGATGCATAATTCTCACTTCTTGAACTAAAAAAAAAACAAAATCGTTCAATCGATGATAATTTGGCTTGAGCTATTCATTTAGCAAAAACCGGACTTGCCGGCAGTGGCGGACACATTAAAGCCGTCTCAAATCCGCAAATAGGAAAAGGTCGGAACGTATACTGTAGACTGGCAAAAACGAGAGAACATTAGAATAACAGATGATTCTGTTTGGTGAATTCTGATAACTGGAGGAAAATAACTTAATGCTGTTAAATGAGCATGCGCCTGTACTCGAGGTGCCTGTTTAGGTCAATTGTCGCGCATTTACTATAGCCTTCTTTGTCTCGAAGTTCGATGGGTAGAACGCCAATTAAAGATCTACGTTAAATCGAAAGGTAAAAGAAAACGCTACGACAACAATGTATTTGTGCATTAAATCACGTTAGAATATATATATTATATTTGTTTTTTTTTCTTTCCTTAGTATTTTATAATCGCAAAACGTAAATATTCGCAGATCGCTGCCGTTCACAAATTCAATTGAAGAAAACACCTGAACGCTGTCCTACTCATTTTCACGCGATCTAATTTTCTTCTGCACGTCTAGGATAGGTTTAGAATGTTTTCGTTAACAAAATTTGACAAAGGTTAGATTATGGAAATTCCTAATCACGCAACAAGCACCGTATTTTTATAGATTTTCAGACCTTTAAAGTTACACCCAAATATATCGTGTAGCGAGCTAAAGTTAGCAGAAATGAAACTAAAAATAACATGGCAGTTTCAGCGCTTCAGTGCCAGAAGATATGGATTTGACCTTTACTCATCCATCAAAGGAAAATACACACTATACATTCCTACATTATAAATAAATGTTTCGACTGCTATGTCCAGTATTTAAACAGTTGTTTCAAGCGGCTGGTCCCCGGCAGCACGAAACATAGTGTGTGCACATCTGGTTTCGATTCTAGGCCACCTCGTAAGTTCCTAAGTAAGTTTATACCTTACCACTGCACTACCACGGAGACATGCCGGAGAAATAAATTTACCCGGGCTATGCGCAACCAAGACCGCGTTGGAAATTACACGAAGCCGGTCGCAAAACACGCTTGACAGTCAAACAGCTTCCCGTCAAGTAAGGCTCAATAACCTCAACGCCGTTGGCAGCTCTAAACATTTCATCCCTATGGGCGGATTGATATACTCAACTGGATTATGCACGACATAGCCATTCTGTTCAGCTCAGCCGAGTACTGCATTGACTTATATAGGCGTCATCGATGTCTGAAGAATTTACAAACTTTGCTGATCAATCCTGCGTAATAGCTCAACCTCAGCCCATTATCCTAACAATGAAACTGTGACCTTGTTGCAGCATAACTCTTTCGTCGGGGTCATATACTGATGAAGCGCTTACTGCAACGGACTCTCGAACAGCTCGTGGCTGTCTATATCGAACCCGTACTCGCTCAAGTCGACGATAGCCGATTTTTACTGTGACGCTTCTGCAAGAGCTATTGGTACCCAATGGCAACTCGTTCGACTCCGTTGCAATCAGGGTTGACTGATCAATGCAGCGCAAGTGAGCACCTTCCTGGTTCCATATTGATGTTGCGTCATAGCGACATGTGGAACTGTACTCACCAGCGTTTGCACCAAAAAGCTAAGCTAAGCTAAGGGAATGCGGTGCAATATGCTGTTCAGGGCTGATCAGGTAGAACTCATACCAATGAAAGGAAACTCAAACACTCTAAGGGGTGACTGCTTTTTATCGTCAACCTCCGTAGCAGGTTGTCTCCTGAGTTGACGTTCGTGGCTGATGGGTTGAACGATGGCTAGATGCCAGTGAGGAGGGAGGGGGCATTGAAGATAGTGAGCAGGAAATCAAGATCCTGCAGGGGGTCGGCTCGCTTGTTCGTGCGATGCCTACAAGCTGGACCGGTGGCTACGCTATGCGATTCACATATCGCTAAAATGTGTGGACAGTCGGTCCTCAAGGGCATCGCGTGAGGACAGAGACGATGATCAACGCCGAAATTTGTTTCTCTCATCGAATAATCACACTCGTTTATGTGTGCATGTTTCCGAAAGCCACTACATACGCAGGTGAACAGATGACAAACTTGTTGCGGCATGTCGTATCTGCAAATAGTAGTACATACAGAATACTGAACCCGAAAATGGGTCGAAGAGCTAGCGGAATTTGGGGCTGTGGAGAAAGAGGAGAAAAAGGGCAAAGAGAATAGAAGAGAGATACTGAAGATGACAGCAGCCATGTCATCCACTGATGCAGCCGATCGATATAGGCCCTATATCGCACTAACTAGATTGATGCGCTGTATGTGACTGGAGATGATCAAGGGCTGCGCTTTTTGGATGGACAAGACAAGGCCGCAGGATCGGCAGGTAAAGAAAAAAGTGATCGGCGATAACTCCTTAATGGGTGATAATACGCGCGTGCGATTCGAAAAAAATGATTAAAGTGTGTTTGCTTCCCAATAATCATTTTGCTGTCGGTGACTTGGCCCTTTATTTACAATGATAAGTGGCGCTATGATCCCACGAGTACATTAAAAATAGAGCGAATTTTCATTATATATATTAAAAAATAGGAAGCGACATGAATTTTATCCGTAAGTGTCGAATCAATGAAGTAAACTGACAATTGAAATGGGAAGAAAATAACTTAGCGTGCTCATGCCACGTGCTGAGCAGTTACAGGCTGCAAAGTTCAATATTTTGACTTCATACTTCTACAGAGCATTTCGTTTGATCTATGTGCAAAGGACTTTGTCTCTTTTTACTGACTGTAACTTCCTGTCACCAAACACTCGGCTTTTAAGCGCATTTGGAGGAGGTTAAACTTACAAGTGCAACCTGTTACGATCCATCTGTTGTGGAAGCGCCACCTCGATACGTTTCGGTTCAACTAAAGCTTTTAGAAAAGTACAGAAGCTGCTATTTTCATTCATTTTATGAGAAACTTTACATTATTCCAGTGTTACTATCGTCTTTGAGGTCTGGATACCGCCCAGTCAATGGGTCCACTTAGGACCTACAATGGCTTGCCTTGTCTAAATCCAATGTGGGTATGGTCAAGGTAATGAGCCTAGCGAGGTAATTGTCATCATCACAAGTCACCGCCGTGTCTTCGTTGAGTCGATCTAACCCGAAATCAAACATAACATGCAAATTATAATAATGAGTCCGTTCGTACTGTAAAGAAACGAAAAGTAAACATTCTAGATCGTGCATGACGCTAAAAAAGTAGGGATTCCCAAGCGAGGAAGCATTGCTTTCAGGGACGGTCTGTTGATTTGTTCCCACGAACCGACAACTCATTATCGGCGTACGTTCAGCATAGGATAGTTCACCCCTATTGGCCCCATGCCATATGCATGTCGATTCGGTTTTCATTCCTCGAGCTTCGAATGCCAACGAAATCGGCATCGGATCCCCCCGTCATCGGACATCGAGGCGATGCATTACTGCATACATACCTAGAAACAACGTTGCCGCTAATACAAAACACGCAGTGTCGTGTAAACAGCCAGACAGGCCTAGTTCGGTCGAGCAATGGACAAACAGACGCGGCTATAGTGGCGATGGTCGCTGATCGGAGCCACAAAAGTCTGGGACAATGGTCGAAACCGTCTGTGGAACGAGCGCTGAGGTCCACTTGTCGGCGATGAGGGGAACTCCAGTCGGATTCATTTATTCTACTGCCGGCAACGATGATGCTTCTCTCGTTGAAGTTGTTTTAGACAACATCGCGCACCGCGACCCCGCGCCAGCCACACGGCCGTGCACTTTCTCTGCGCGAATCGCCGCAGACGAACGATTCGAAACATTTGCGGCATCCGTCAACAAACGGCGGTCAGCCGACTGACAGAAAGGTATTCGCGATGCCCCTTTGCCTGTGTACAGCGGTACACTGAGCAGACAGCGATATAAACTAGTGGCCTTAGCAGTAGCAAGAACAGCAGAAAAAGACCCGTATACATTGGCATCGTTAGGCTGTTGCCGAGGGAGCAACAGTAACGAGAAGTTAAGTAATGACGATAGGAAGCAGGAGTTGCGGTACCAACGGCATTCGTAGTGATATTCAGTGCAGACAGACAGACAGACAAAAGAGGGGCATTTCAAATCAGATTAATCGTCATCGACGTTCGAATGCCGGAACAGCCTAAAAAAGCTATCGATGTAAAATCGACCAGAAGCAACTGTTGCCGTTCATGCAGAAAGTATTTGCCGTTGCAGTCACTAGTAATAACGCGCTTAACTATAATCTAGTTTAAATTCTGTCCTATTTGGTTTCGGGCGCCTTTCGCGTCAACTGTACTGATATATTCGAAATGTGCCTCCAGAAAAGGCGACATTTTGGAGCAGAAAAATATTCTCCTCCCGTCGTTTATTTGCTGCATTGCTTCGTCATCACGAGGACACATTTCACCAAAATATGTCGTCGACTCGTTGAGGTTCACAAATTGCCCACTTGTTAGCCCCATCTTGGACGAAGCTGAAAAAGGGCTCAAAGAAAAGGATACCCCCAGTCATACCTTTGTTTCGCCCAAGTTGAACGATCTCTATGAAAGCAAATATGGCACGATGGCGATCAGCAAAAGCCACTGTATTTCTGCTTTTTTTAGATCTATATGATCACCGTTTGCCATGTGTTAAGATGATGTATATTCAACGATAGCGATACCGTTTGCAGCCTTCGAAATCGCGTTGCAGTTCGGTTGCTTTGCTTCGGTGCGCTCTTATCTGCAGCGAATAGCAGATCCGTATAGACGGTGCAATTGCAAAATTTCTGATAACGACCTTTTGTGGAGCTGTTGTCCATTCGGCGCCCTCTTTCCGACCAATCCAGCACGGGCGCGTATGGACAAATAGATCGAAGTTGATGGGATCAAACCGACCACAGGCGTGTTTGTATGTTGTGTATCGCTGTCTATATGCGTACGTGGGTGAAAAGTATCCCCAACACAAATCAATCTTTAGTACGGATGAACGTCTACACGTATCTGAACGTGTAGCTGGTGATTGATCACTGGTTGACCAACGTCCTTCTATAATTCCCTTCGAATAACCTAATCTACTGTATAGCGAGCTAACATGTATAATTGTCACAGATGCGACCTGTAACGTTTTCACCAATATCTTACCTGTACACTTGAAAACGCCGCTGCTCACCTTCTAGCTCTGATCTTTTCCACCACTGCAACTATCAAATACGAACATATTACTGATCCATCTGAATCTGTTGGCAATAAAATGCATCGAGACGGACAACCGTTTTAATGTTGTTGTTTTTCATCAATCGCCTCTGCTTTGGCGGTACAGTTAAACAAAGCGACGGCGGATGGACTACTTAATAACAGTGTTCATTCTCTTAGTCATGGCGATGACTTAAAAAATGATTATACGGGACGCATTGCTGACGTCCTAGCCAACGTCTGATACGTGTGTCCATTTTACAATAACTAAATTTACATGCCATGTAAAACGACACGTAATACATACAGCTTTATCTTCTGTGACAGATTTGTTCAACAGTAAAAAATAAAAAGTGACTTCTTAATTAAAAATCGTTAGCTCTCAAATGCGGGGATAGCATTATATAAAGGTAGTATTTTTCTGGCATCAGGAACGATGCCGTAAAGCAGATCTAGAGCCACAAGGTTTTTTGATCAGAATATCTATAATGATCTGATTATTGAGCTATTAACAATCACGTGTTAGCTTTAAAAGTGTCCTAGCTGACCTTGGCATTAGCGCATGCCATATGTAGATGTCTTGTATGAATTCACCCATAAAGTTTTTCTTTATTATTATGCATCAGATCGTGATTTAGAAGTCAAAATATTGTTGAGAATTTACAGCGTAACACAACATTATATAACACTCAAAGTTCCAGAAAATGGTATCTTGGAAGGCTCTAAGGTGTCACTTGTTAGAGAAAGAACCTATAACAAAGCGATTTAATCTTAATTTCGTATTCGTTGCCTGAAGGCTGGCATGTTTTAACAGAAAATATTGACAAATATAAAGCTGTCAACGAAGCCATTAATGTCGTTCAAGTATCTCTCGTACACAGACGTATCGGACGCTTCTACGCGCTCGACATGTTAGTGATTACGTTTGGCGTATCAACAAAAGAAGCACGAATAATCTAACTTTTTTATGGTAACTTCTCAATGAATTTCTAAATAATGCATTTCAAGCAGATACTGTTTGCACTGCACGGAACTGTCCATCAAGTTCACGTTTGACAGATCGAACAGAGGTACAGATGCTATGAACGACGCCTAACAGAAAGCCAGCTGATCAATTATCAGTTTTTAATGTTGAATTTAATTATTACCTTTTGGTGAAGATCTTCTATGATTCTCTTCGTCAACTTAACGCAACGAAACAATTGTTGTATGCGGAAAAAACGGCCATTTGTTAAGATGTGTCAGCAAAGTTCATGAGAAGCAATTTATGACGCGTTCTTAGGAGTTTTAGAGAGGTCGCAGGGAGGACAGAATTAACCTTGACAGGGCTCTGGTTTGGTATCTCAGTTAGATTTGGCTCTGTTTACTTGCTAATAAACATTCGCTGTTCTG
The DNA here is from genome assembly GCF_002532875.2 of Varroa jacobsoni. Classification (NCBI taxonomy): domain Eukaryota; kingdom Metazoa; phylum Arthropoda; class Arachnida; order Mesostigmata; family Varroidae; genus Varroa; species Varroa jacobsoni. The sequence goes on from NW_019214440.1 coordinate 56,685, forward strand.
GTTGTACAGATAGTGGTGAACGTCTTCGAGGAACTTTCTGAAGCTTTCCAAATTCTCTTCAGAATCGCCAAATGGGTCTATTTTGCGAGATGGATTCGACTGTGTCGATGGGTCCAACTGAAAAAAAGTTCCTTCCATAATAAGCAGTGCCCTTCTAAGTGAAACTATTTTCCAGTTACTTCCAGTTAATTGAATGTACCATGTTGTTTATGTTTTTGCCCTCCTTCCCTCTCGTATATGAAGTATGGTCCTAGATAATGAACGATATCCGTCTCGGGTGTGTCTCTTAATATGCGCTTCGACTATGGGCCATCGATCAAAACAGAGTTCATTAATAACATCGCAATATTGCATTATTCAGTTAAGGCGGAGATACTCGCCATGCACGCCGCACGCCTAAGTTCCACTTGAGGACGCATTGGCGACCACACTACCGGCGAATTGCTATGGGTGTAACTATATATTATACATCGTCTCTCGATAAGCTACACTTTTTTTTTCACTCTATGAGGGCTTTGTTGTGCGACTCTTGAGCAACCGGTAGCAGCACTTCGGGACGGCATCTCAAAAATCGACAGACCAGAGAGGCCCCGCTCATGGTTGTTTCTTCATTTTAGGCGGTTTTATTCTTTCGTTTTGTTAGGATGAAGGGCTTGCCTACTCTCTGCTCTTAGGGTTCCGATTAACGAAGCACGTGCAGGCTACGATCCCTTTCGTTACTCGATAAGATCCTTGATCTGCAATCTGCTATAAGCCTAACCTTGAAAAAACCTACCAGGAGCAAATGATGCCGTACGGCCAGGCACCGGTTGGGGCAGGCCGGCTGATCTGCCCAGGTCGTACCGCAGGTAGCAAACCACTGACCAGTGATAACGACCGCTGATTTGCCGACAGAGATCAGGTGCAGCATCGCGAAGGCTACTACGTGCTGAAGACATCTAGAGGTGCCGAACGAGAACAATACAAAGATACAGGGTGCAGAGATCACGGTGTCATCGAGGAATGCCCCCTGGAATGTCTGAGAATACGCGTGTTGAGTTTACCGCTTCGCCTAGTTCCGATACAGATTCAGAGTAACCGTTGCGCGCAACGGACCAACGGGGACGCTCTTTCACCGCCAGAGCGCCAAAATGCCCAACGGATGATAAGCATTATTGAGATTTATGCGTTTGCTAACCTGACCTACCTATCTACTGGCTGAGTTAGTTAATTTGAAGTTGAAGCCACGACCTAAAGCTGCTTCTACCACTGAATTTCCTGCAGCCGAGTTTACATCATTGTGCGTTGTCTATTCACTCTAATGTTTTTACAGTATATAATGCACGTGATGAAAAGATAAGGGAGAAATCGGCTTGTTAGTTGTTTGAGGTAGGTGCTCCTTCCACCAGACAGATGCGTTTACATACAGAGGAGACTCTACGACTCGTAAACCAAACATACAACACATGCGCCGGTAGTCGTTAGACACAGGTACTATAAACTGAGAATTTTCTGCTCTTCATCAAGGAGTTTGTGTAATTAACTTGCGTATATCTTATTCGTACTATAGTCGAGGGACTACTTAAGTCCTTGTGGCGAAAATAGGTTTCAATAGTTGAAGGTGTTGATTTCACAATGAACAACAGGCCATTTTAAGGAAATGACGGGTACTGAAGAGACATTTTACCTTCTTCCGGCAGCGAATCTCGTCGGTATAGATTTCATCCTCTATACTTTTGAGCTTTGTTGTTAGCACAACTAGAATAGACACCGCCCACCTTCGCCCAATGGGAGGTACTCTTTAAATGTCGACTTTGTCGCTCAGTAATTAACGAGCTCAAAGGAGTCCACTGCTAGTCTTCGACTAGGTCAATGATACCCACAATAACTTTGGCGGTAACCTTCAAGCGACCCACGTATGGGTCGCGTCTGGGTCAAACAAAACTTTGATTCGCGTGGATTCATGACTCGTTTTGAGGACGGACATCCTGTGTACTTCACTTCCATCACCCATCGCGCAGTTCAACTTCATCAATCTCGTTGCCGCTTAGGCAGACTCAATTAGGATGACCGAAGTCCGCCGCTAAGCAACTCAGATATCGTTTTGCTTACACCAACGAGGTCGACAGTCCAGTTACAATGACAACATCCGCACTCACCTAAGGGGTATAGTTATCCGATCTTCTCGTGATCGACACCTCTGATTGATGAAACAAGGTTCGGATGTGAAAGGTTGTAAACCCTTGCGCTTTCACACTACCACTCGCACTACCAATGAGCAGACAACTAACCATATATGTATATATATTGGCAGTGAGAAAGAGTGAAAAAGGGAAGAATCTGTCATTTCTGATTTGCTACTAAGTTCTACTTGATAGTAAGTTTGTAATAAAGAAAATTTAAATTTTAACGAATTCGTAACTTCTTCAAATGAACGCCGTTTCAACATATCTTTTACGTGTCAACTGTAATAAAAATCCACTCTGTAAAAACTAACAAGCTACAAACCGCTAGTATTTATCTAATATGATATCCATCATCAGTACTTCGAAATGACATCTTCTGTTGCTGGCTTCAGGCTCTCATCTGCAGCTGACGATGAACCATCATCAGGAACGTTCTCATAATAAGCATCATTAGATTCGGCTGCGGTCTATAGTTTCAACATGACAATATTTTCTTTGTGTCAGTTCCTTCGCCAGAAATAACGAAGGAAAAAGGCGGGAAGCAAGAGTCTCTCTGAAACCCGTTAGCTATTACAGACCACAACAACGATTGCAACAACAGCAGCGGTTTATCGTATCAGCTGTAGTAGCGGCATCGGAGTACTTATCCGTGGTGTCTCGTCATCAGCAAAGCCAGCTTTCGCGTTTATTGCAGAGCGAAATCAGAAAGCCGTCCGCCACAGCCTTAAGCAACAGAGCCGATACTGATTCGCTCCATTGCCAAGTTCAGCAGCCCACGAGGCACGCGCATAACAACACCTAAGTGGTACACTCATCCTCTACGCCATCATCAGTCTATTGGTGCAATAGTCGTCGGACTGCCCGGTTGCCCCCTGTTTGCCTGGCTATCCGTCTCCATCTGAACTTACGCATATCCGCCCACGATTGCCGCGATTCACAATCGCATTCCTGCGTAATGGTTTTCAAGCAACAATCAAACAACAAGCCAAGATATATATATATATATATATATATATATATATATAACGCCGTAAGCGAACAAAACATTCATACGCTAGCAAGCACACGCTTTCATACAACACAGATCTATCCCGCTGGCAGTACTACGTCCATGATTATATGCCTTACCCACGGGCCGACTGATCAAGCGTACGGTTGTCTGTCTAAGGTTCGCCAAGGGTCGCTTTTGAAGCCCATTCTTTCTTTTCGCTCATTGTCTGTACCACCCTCTGATTCTCCATGCGGCGAGAGAACAGGCTCGTCATTTAAGGCAACTTGCTACAAAGATGGTCGGTCTGGTGGCTGATCGCATATCAACCATAGAACACAGGACCCTATTGACGATTACACTAAAATAAGAACCGCTAGGCAAGGAAACATCGGTCTCATAGCTTGACGATGCATCCTATATCAAAGCGAGTGCGCTGGCAGTATTGAAGAAGCGATAATATCGCTATGCCTTTTCTGTGTATGATGCTTTTTACTGTTGGTTTTTTACTTACCCACATAGGCATGTCAAGTTGCCAACCTTGCCATAAGCGATTGGATTTGTAGGTCGGTCCTGATTTGCCCGAAGAAGAGAAGAAACGTACAGAGAAGGCGAGGTACGAATTCATAGCGATGAAGTGTGCAGCGCAGCCTCAGAGCAAATTGTTGAGCAAAAAGCCGGGAAGAGGATGGATACCATAAAGGAGGAGATCGGGCGGTGCGTATCAATGCAAGGCACGTCGCTTCTGCCAATGATCATATTGGTACCGTTCTCTGTCGTTGTCGTTGAAGTAGTGCCGATGAGCGGTTGCCGTTGCTGTTACCGCGCTGAAAGTGAAATTCCTCTCTTTCAGAGGCACTACACTTGCTTTAGCTGTAGAAGCATTAGCGGATACGGTATTTTACCGCTTGCCACCCAGTAACGGGGCCTTGTCAGGCGCTATCGGTCGGGTCCGATCCGAAGTGGCTTTTGCTTTGCCCTCGCTTGAAGAGGATCGGCCTTCTTCAGTCTGTCTGATCTGCCGGTCCAGGGCTATCCGCTAATCAGGTCCGTACAAAGTCGTGTCGTGGTACGCACTTCCTTTGGGGTTTACCGTTGGTGCAGTTCTTTTGGAGAAATACAAGCGGCTGATGGGCGCGCCAGTGATTGTCGCTTTATGAGAGCTGATTATTGGACGTTGGGCTGAGATCCCGTTCTATGTGATCGTCACAATCATAATCAGCACCACCAACAACATCATCACTATCCATAGCTTCGCAATCATCAAGATGATCCGGCGTCGGAGCAAGCATCGCCAGCCAATCGGGACGGTAAATCGGATATATATCTGTTTGACCGTGTGTTCGCCCTGTTGCCGTTCGTTCGACTTGTTGTTGCCTACCACGTACTGTGTTGTAGTTACGCTGTATCTTCACCCGTCTAAACGGCCGGGATGCTCTGCGAGAAGTCCAGAAGCTTGCTTATCCAGTACGGATTGCACGCGCTCGCGACTCAACAACGTTCGCTTTCTCAAATCACGGTGGCCGCCGCTTCCGCCGTCGCCGATGCTGCTGTTGCTGGGTCGCTGGGTCGATCGTCAGCCGCCCGTGGAGGTCCGGGAAGGCTTTCGTACCGGACATCGAGTAACAAACGGACTGATAGACGAAAACTTCGAAGAACCAAAACGACGACTAAAGGGAAAAAGGCTTTGGCTCGTGTCACGCCGTTGGTCCTTGGGCAACGTTCGCGAGTCTCCCCCCACCACCGTTCGGTCGAAACAAAGATAGGACGAAGAGTCGCACAAATAGTGGCGGGGCAACAAACATGAGCACGATGCAAGAACCGGCGCCTCTGAAGGGGTTCACCGTGATGGAATGCATCGTATGGCGAGGCCGAAGACGTTACGAGGTTAAAAAAAAAATAAATGATCTAACAGCAGCCGCTATTCTGACACACGCAAAATACTTTTGTGAAAAAAAAAAGGGGCCGAGAACTAAAAAAAAACACGAAGTGATGTCTGTCGGGCTGTAGGACGTGGGCACGTGGCATAGAAAACTTAAGTGCATACATTATGACGCGCCTAGATAGGATACAGTTACTGCGTAACGTTATTCTATTCTTCGAAGAAATGTTTTTACATACGAAGTAAAGGAAAAACTGGACATATTTGATTTTAGATGCTTTTCTATCGAACTGGCGTTGAATTTGTTACTGTTTCGTTTGACAAATTTTTTGTGCTTTTGATCCTTTATATTTGGCTTGGTAAAGTGAAGGTTACACGTGTTAACTACAGAAGAACGCTACCGATACGTAATGGTGTTAACTAACTATGCATAACAAATTTCCATAAAATGAGTGATTCCTCTGTTGTTTTAGTGATAGAAGCACTGGCGGATACGGTATTTTTTTACCACTTGTATACTACATTGTATGGTAGCTTATTTCTGTATGCTGTTCCCTTACCGAGTTGATAGTTGAGAATAAAATAGCTGGTCGACTGAGCTTTTGGATTTCTAATGTTAGAGATTCTTTTAGAGAAATAGAAGTTAACGTTTTCTATTATTTAGTTAAAATGATCTGCTAAGAACCTACTAGTTATTTTGCATCATGGTGCGCCGCTTGACAGACAAAAAGTTTGGTACGACACTCGTTAGCTGTCAATGAAATTTCATAGTCAGGAAATCACCTAAAACAACTTGTTCTCTACTATCGTCCACTATAACATTGAGGATACATTACTCTGTATGAGCAGACACGCAAAGCTCCAAATAACAGTAGCTTTGCGTCCTGATCGGTCTTCTACTGCGTTCTTCGGCCGTACATCGGCAACTCTAGAGAAGTAAGTGTTCGAATTCCGCCTTTGCCACGCATGCTGTTGAAGCAATTGTGAGCACAAGCGATGATTCAGAGCATTAAGTAAATAGTTCAATATCGTAAACACTTCCAATCTCATATTATGTTGTATTTAGTTTGTGATGCCTTTGAGGCTACGCTATTCTTCCCTCTCGAAGCCATAAAAGTACATATATTTGCGTAATTATTTCTATCAGAAAGCACGGACTGTGCTTTAAAAATGATACAAACATTTTCTTGTTTTTCAGCCCGTGTTTGACCAGAGCCGCTTATTCATGGATAGTCACTTATCGCTGTATAGGCGTGTATATACACTGATCCTAGTTAGATCCCAATTAGGGTCGTAGGACGTTTGTATAATGTCTGAATCAGGAAAACAAATAACTGTTCAAGTTATTGGTCCTAGTGTTTGGTCTGTCTTTGCGTTTATGTCGACTTAGTTAAACTTAATATCGACGTTCTCTTTCTTGTGTAAACATACTTTTTGTTGCTTTGGTGTCTCGTGCGCTGATGTTGTTTGTTGCATGTCTATACATTTTCAGCCTATCGCTTTTCTTTGCTTTATTGCAACTATCCAGCTTCCGGTATGCGCCACCGAGATTCTACCATTCATTTCGTCTAGCTTTAATGTAACCGTAAACTTGTAGCTATCTACCCATCTCTCGATGTACAGTTCAATGAGCTTGTTTAACAACGAAAAATTTAATCATAATTACAGTCGAGGAGCATTTATCCCTTGGAGAACAGAATGTCCAATAGCACCGACATCTGCGTCAGAAACTAGCGGTCGTGGCACCCCTTTGCCGTCCCCACGCTTCCCCGTTTTCCCTGATTTGTTGGACAACAAACACTACGACCTCGATCGTTGATTGGATTTATGACTCCTGCCCAGTCTACTGGGCTGTGGATGACAGAGGTGGCTGGTATACCACCAGTGCTGCGGTTGCATCTTCTACTTTGCTTCCCTCGTCATTAACTGAAGTGAACCGCAATAGAAGCGTTTCTGTTACAGCAGTTATCATCCCCCACTTGTTCTGTCCCTCCTGTGGCGACGGCAACCTCTGCTTGCCGTCGCCACTAGTCGGCACGAGGAAAGTGACTGACCGCTGAGTGGCGAAATCGAATAAGTTGAAGGCTACAGAATGGCCGGCCGGCCGGCTTACCCGTTTGTCCAACTGGTAAACAGCGAATGAACCGAGACAACCAGACTACGATATACTGGTAGCAGCAGACGACAGTGGCACTGTTATTATTGTTGTCGTTGTTACGATTGTTGATGGTGTATGTTAAGGCGACCTCTACAGCGACGGACAACAATAAGTCAAACAACGACAGGGACCATGACGATGGATGCCCCATCTCTGTAGTAGTGTTTAGTTGCTATTATGACTCCGACTGTGCGTGTACGTGTGCTTGCGCACATGAAAGATATGAAACGAAAGGGGAAAAGATCGACGCCTCGGCGCAATGGCAGAATGACTATGGTCCGAGTGGTCAGCTCCCAGAGATGATGAGTCTGTCGAGGCCCGAACAGACAGCTGGCCGGCTGCTCCTAGAATCTTGAAAAGACGTCATGACGCTGAAAGATGGTTTTCTTCGCTTATTTCGAAGAGGATGCTGATGATTATGTTGATCGCGATGATGATGATGATGATGATTGTGCGATTTTTTCATGGTGCTGATGACGTAGTCTACCGCGGCTTTGCAGAAAGGCCAAATTCGAGGAAGAGTGATAACGGCATGATCGTTCTGTTATGGAATAGCGATGAAAGCAACGAAAATGTTGGGCAAAACAGCAGCAGAAGATGGCTTTGAGAGGATGATGTAGACAGAATAGAAGAAGGAAGGTTCTCATTTCGGTGCGATCGTCATGAACAGGCTGGAATGTAAAAGATTAAGCGATGAAAGATGGTGGAAAAACAAAAAGATAAAACTACAAGATGCAGAAATGGAGGGGACACGGTGAGAGGGAACTTCGTGAACGACTGCGGCGTCGTTACTCTCTGCGTGTATATCCTTTGCCTTCACAGACTTTTTCTCTCCCTATCATTTCTCTTTTTGAACCAGACGTTCGCTTCACGGTAATCGAACCTTCACTAAACGAACCGTTTGCAGTCCTTATTTTTGTGACAAGCACACTTAGCCCAAGGACTAGGACTTACGTCACACTTGTCTGCTGACCTCTTCAAACCTCGTGTTTTTTGCGGCAGCTCCATTGTTGAAGCCTTGAATGGAGCCCGATGACTGTGCAATGGGGAAACAAGTAGTTTCTGCGCGATGTTGTAAGCTGGATAGATCTCTGCTTTCCTTTGAATCATCTGTTTGAGCCATGCTTTCCTGCGAAAATTAATTTTATAGATCAGGTTTTAGAGACTAGATTGTGCTGTAGCAATATGATATGGCCATCACCAGCTGCCAGGCCGACTAAATTGTGTCCCACGAGTACAATGAAAATTGGTTCAGCCCAAAAATAAAACCAAGATCAATCTTATAGGTTCTCTATATTCATAGCACAGCCTAATTCATTTAGAATCATTGGGACATATTGGAATTGTTACCGACGAGTTTCCTTACAGGCACATACACTGTACGCAAAGAATAAAAAAGAATTGACAAAAAAAGAGCGTGGTTCTCCTTCAGTATACATGTCGACCATTACTTATATCTCAGGAATCCTTACAGCTGTTAATTGTAGTTCAACTATTTAGAACTTTGTAAAGCTGCGAAGCGGAATAGGCGCTGCACAGGGAACCGACCATTTAACGAATTGGCATTGACTTTCTCATACACAATAGTCCTAATCGGCGTGTGCTTCAGGAGTAAAAAGTCGTATATTGTCTGTTTGAATTCTAGGTACCGCCGGAAATAGCCAGCGCATAATATATGCTGATACGTTGACATGACTTCACGTGTTGACCTGATAAAACCTACTTTGCTAATCCTGTACATCTAGTCGGTCTAATAATCAACTAGATGTAGATGCAACATTTATAGTGTGAGCTGAACAAAGCTGTTTTCGACGATTGATATATATATATAACGTAAAGTATTAAATTGGTAAAATCAAGAAGCTGCGTTTTCCACTTCTTAAATGCTAAAGTGACTGAATGCGTAGTTTTATTGGGAACGCCGCGATTTGTACTGGCGTTCAAACCATCGCCCGTCGTTACCTGCCACGGGCGGGCGCCCAAGTTGTAGTTGGTTGCCTTAGCAGTATCAATCTCGCTGGCAGTATTAGTCAGTCATTCGATTTGAAGTACTGCGATACTTTTTTTTTCTCGCACCTGCCATCGGTGGTGGCGGCGGCGGCGGCAACGGTCCATTTGAAAATAGTTCTCGCTGCCCCCGGCGGCGTTTGCTAGGCCTTTGTCTATTTCTTTTTGCCACTCCTCTCCTTGCCCTATTGATGTGCGCAAGCAGCGCTGCCGCTTAAACGGCCGTGACTTTCACTTTTGCATGATGATTATTATTATATAACCGACCAAGCGCCTCGTCCCGTCCGTTGTTGTTGCCAACAACAACGGACAGCCCGCCGAACGAATAAAGCTGATATAATGCCATCACCCCTGGGTCTTCTGTGTATTTTTGCGTGAACGGCAACCAGCAGGGGCCGTCCGAATGGCAAACGAGTGAGCAAGAGTGTCTATGACGACGACGACGATGACGATGGCTTTTCTGGCAAGCACCGCATTTCATTCCGTTGATATTTTGGGGTCTGGGCTGGTCAACCAGCCAGCGAGCGAGTGGGGTCAGTCATAGTCGAAGGGAGCCAGTAACAACGATCGCACCAGCAGCGCCGCAAATAGGCCAGGACTATCACTAAATGCGCCGCTCGCATGCGAACAACATTAGAACGAGTCATCATCACAATTTCCGCTATAGGTAGAACAGCGTCGACGGCGGCAGTAGTTCAAGAGTCGGTACGCAGCTTCTGCATGAGCGTCGGTTACGATGAAGGCCACGATGGCAAACAGATACCACTTGCGGAGTTCGAGCAAGCGGAGCTTATCCACGCTGCTGAAGCCGGTCCTAGCGACTCGAAGGACTACAAGACCAGTGGACAGCAACAGATAGCAATAGACAATGTGAGCGCGAAATCGCGCTTTTAGCTGCATGCCAACACAGAAGCTACACAGAATAAAATCGGCGATAGCGACAGTATCACGAACCGCTATAAGGAATGTAACGACAACGTACAAGCGCCCGCTGCTGTTGCTGCTACTCCTGGCCCCGTTGCTGAAGGATGATCTCCTACGGAACCTTGCTACATTCTGACGCAAGGGCAAAGGGATTCATCCGGGCCGAATTGATCGCTCGCTGCGTCATTTCATTCGGCTGTTTGTTTACTGCTGCGGTACATGTTTATGCCGTACGTGCTAATCGTGCATTATGCGAATATTTGGCCCACGTGGAACAAGTCGCTGCAGTATCTGTACGTTAACGACATTGCGACGATGTTGCCAATTGCGACAGTCGACGCCGGGCGGTACTCACTTTTTAGCGTAAACTCGCCGACGCTGATCTTTGCTTCCTGATATTAGTGAAGACTATAAGGTTACTATAATAAACAGTCTGAAGTACGGGTTATATAGTATGTCTATGCACGTACGTTCAAGATTTCTTGTGCTAACCACACGAACGACCGAGAGTGAGAGAAAATAAACGAGAAAGGAGAGACCGATCATCACGGCGGGTGTACGTCAGGCTGAACATTGGAGGAAGTAACTGTTAGCAAAACCGGTAAGTCATGATGACGTAGATACTCGCACGTTATCAATAGGCCTTGGTGGATGAGAAACGAAGTGCGTAATCCGCATAGGCTATGCTGCTGCTGCTGCTGCTATTTCATAAAACCGAACGTACTTCATTGTGACAAAAAGGGATATATTTGATTAAAATAGCCATCGCAGAACATCAGCTGCTGAGCTTTCCTAAGGGAACTTGACAACACTAGTAGCCAAAAAAACTTACTCTATAATGTAACGACTCTATGATCTAGCGCAAGCTCAGCTTTAGTTATTCACACATGCTTAAAATTATTACATTGTAGAACTATAAGAACGTACAACCAAACGATTAGGCCAACAACACAACTGCTTATATTCGTTTTATATTTCTATTTAGAATGTAAATAAGGACAAATTAGAATAAAAGCAATTTCTTTCTTTGTAGATTAAGGTTGACAGACCTCTAACCAAATGTGTCAAATAAAATTAATGACGTAACGTATGAGAGCCATTACCTCTAGATGAGGTGGCTTATCTATGCATAATACAGAATTTAAAGCGATCGAAAAAAGAAACACATCAGATATTATTCTCAACTCTGAACTAACTTACTTTAAATTAACCTAGTTTTTCTCTTGCTACAGCTCGACTAACCAGCTGTTCCAGGATGCCAGTAGCCATGTTAACTATTTTCACACGAGAATATATTCGTCTTACGGGCGGGCTCAGTTTCGGCACACAGTCGTCATCCACAGTGCGCGAGATCTGTTTTTAGAACTTGGAAAATCCGATCGCCTAAATCTTCATAAGCACCAAAAGTAAGCTATCACTGTTCCTATCTTCTATAGTTGTCTTTGAGAGATTACCAGATATAGTAATGAACGGTACGGCGAAGTCACAGCAGTGATAGTACTGGCGGATCGCAGCGGAGACGTGGGCGTATCCCTGCTATGTCTGTCGTGTGACGTATTAAATTTGACTATATACGAAAAGGTAAGTATAATACTGTGGTGGTCCAAGGTTGATGACGTTTTGCTGAGTCGCCTTCTGCAGACTGTTGGGAGTCTATAGTTGACTGACTGCGGTATCGCAGCAGTCGACATATGGTCGTTCTGTTGACTTTTCGACTCGTAACGCGTGTTACGAGCGCGTTTGTTTGCCCAGTCAATTACTCTGAGACACGAAGACGTGGTGCAACGACAAAATCAATGAAGGTGATGGGAGGTAAACAAAATCTACTCTTGGCAGCAGTGGAAAAACGGCCGGCCACTCACCGGATGGGGCAGACACATTAATTGTCGATTATTTGAAGATAAAAGGCACACACATATATATATATATATGAAAGACGTAACTGCATAGTACACGTTGTGTTTTCTCCGCACAGGAGAAACCCTGGAGCAAGACAGTTACAAGGAAGAAGGCAAAGAATACAGAAAAACAAACGCAGGCCTATCTACAGTATTTATGCTGACTCACGAAGAACGGCGATTATAACAGTTATTCTATGAATGAGTGATAATATCGAACTCGTGTCTGGTCAAAACGAGCAGAAATTAGATCTATTGTGCTCCGAAATACAATGGAATGGCCTCATAGTGCCTTAGACCCGTTTTTAGGTATGCGGCAAACTTTCATGATGTGTTTAAAAGCTTGGTGAAAATAAAGAGGTTGAGTGCTTGATATGAAAAGAAAAATGATCTGACAGTACAAAAAGCGGCGCTTGTCTGCAGAACTACCTAAGCAAAATGGAAATGTGATCAGGATCTTAGTAAAAAATTAATTCGAGGAAATTACCCGATCGTTTCGTGGGTCGGACGTTGCGTATCAGTATAAGTGTGGAAATGACTAAAACAAGACAAGACAGTCGTGTTCTCGGTGACTCACCGGTACTATTTTAGGCGGTAGTGTAATGTAAAAAGGGAACGAGTAGATTCTATAGACACGAATACATACGCACCTGTTTACTGCTATTTAAATCAAGTCTGAAATTTTACCAACGTAGCGCGATAATGACCATTAAGGTTCGAAAGAACTAGCACACATTTATAGTATGTTACCACTTTGCATAAAGACGCAAATGAAGAACTACGTAGATAAACATGTGCAATACTTAGTGTGGGGTTTACCTAGAAACAGCAACAAGACCCACCTGAAATGCAGCTTAACTAGAGACTTCAATATCTTTAAAGTTATCAAGTTAGCGCCATGAGAAACAAGTTCTCTGCTATAGCAGGGAAGAATCACGTACTTGCAAATGAGAAGCCTGATCTTGGAGATCAACTTAAACAAATGTCTACTTTCTTCGGAGCAAAAGATTGATAAGCTAGAAGCAACACACGAACACATAGACTATACGGGTTTCTTTGTGATATTCGACTTTTGCAAGGATGTTCCAGTTTTAAAGATGTGCTTTATTGACCTGCAACATTTCGGTCTATTGTTTATGGCGTGTTACAATAGAAATGTTGGTGCCTTGTCTCTGTGAAATTTACAAGACCGAGATTTTTTATCAGCTGATAGGATGTTGATAACAGGTTCACTCGTCATAAACAGCTTTCTATATTCTGTACAGGCTAAGTAATACAGACTTCTTTTTTCCTATGAGCGAAATGCGGATTTTCGTGAGAAGAGCCGCTTAGCACACAATTTTCTCATTGTCGTCAACAATTAAATCGAACTAGAAGTTACGCATTATCAACGCATAACGCAGATAGAGAAAGAGATAAAATATTCATAAAAAAAAAAAACTAACAAATTGCAATAGCTAATCGGAATGCTGTGTTAATAAGTAAACATGGTCCTTTTGTTGGGTACATATAGGCATGGTGACCTGCCCTGTCATCACCCGAGTGTCACCCAAGAGGAGACTTCTGGCGGGTAGCTGAGTAGCTGTGCCGAGCCTATTAAGCACACCATTTCTTAAACGGAATGCAGTCCATCCGGTTAGGATCTTGATGCGTCATCTATATCGCTTTGATATCTACTTCTTTATCTACTCATTGCTCAGTGATCTCTACTGCTGCCATTGTAGTAAATTATTTACAGTGGGCTAAGGCGTTTGGCACGCACGATTCATTATGATCATCAGAAAAAACAGAAGAAGCAGTAATGCTACGAACTGTCATCCTTGGGCGGTCTTTTCTTTCTTTACTGTACTATGATTTGCTTTTTCGTTCAAGTTCAATTCAGACCGCTGAAGTTAATCGCTCTCGGCAGTTACGATAACAGACAAGCTTAGCTCCAGGCGTACAGATATACATAGGCATCGAGGCGCGATATGGGCAAATGTATTTACGTGTATAAATAACAATGCAGTTTCCTTCACTTTTCCTATCATTGGAGACAGCGAAACCGTTGTTTTGTGCTTGTCCATGATGAAAACAGCGAAGTCGACAAAGATAGGCCGCCGGCCATTCAGTCTATCATAACGATAATAATAATAGTAAAATATATTTAGAGAAGGGTAATTATAATTATGTTAATAATAATAGATATTAAGTTTTGCAATGACGATAAATGTCACGCAAAGGTGAAGAAGCAACGATTGGCACGAACAGAAACGATGAAAAGAGCGGCATGACACCGGGCCTGTAAAACAACAGGCCAATAGAAACAATAAGCGGTACCATCAGAACTACAAACCTCTCGACCTGAAAATGTCATGCTATAGATAGATCGTGAACTAGTAGAGATACCGCAGCACCTTCGCTTCGAACCACATATTGCCTTCCAGTGAGAATAGGTTCCACCAGCAGAGAGATCGACATAGAGCCGGTAGTGAATCGAGTATAAGACAAACACTGGCCGCAGCGATATGAACGCTTACACGCAGAAATATAAGCGCACACGCGTAGATACACGGAACGAAAGCGAAACAGTCCGAGGTATCAATATTTTTTATGGCTCAATGATCACCAGCGTCTTCTTCACGACTGGCAGGGCAACACGGCACAAACGATTTGATTCTAGGTACATAATACTTGTAGCGTTGGTACCACTTTCAAACAACGACGCCTTTCGAACAGCCCTTTGACAACGATGACCACCATATGACGGTAATGATAATACGAAAAAAAAAAAAATAGCGCCAAAAAACAGGATGGTCGATTTGAACGATGAGATAGTAGTACATAAATAGGTAGCTATGACGGAAAGGTGTGAGTCGCGCGATAAGCTGCTGGCAGTACTGATGGCTCTCTTTAGCCTGTGTTTGTTTGACTAGTCGAGTCAGTTAGTAGGGCTAAACTCGGAAAATGCTTTATTCGATGGTCAGCCAGCGTTCATCCGCTCCTTGGATCCTCCTTGGAGCCAAAGCTCGATGGCCCATTCTACTATGCTGATGAATATCATTTCATCCTGGTGTTGCTTCGTAGAGATGAAAAGGTCAAGAAGAGGGAAGATAGCCCAAAGACGGTGATAGAATAGAGATGAAACCTTTCAAACGGCCGTGAACGTTTCAGCGTCGCCATTGAAGGGACGGCTTGTTTTCTGCATATGTACCTGAGTGCCAAGAAGAGTCTGCCGCTGATTTCGCATCAGCTCGAAAACGCCGGCGAGCAAATGTTTGCCGCAAAGTCCACAGTCCGTTCACTACCCATCGTCTGTGTATCGGCAACCTTTTTTTTCTGTGCCTCGTTTCTGTCTCTAGCAAGGCAATTCTGTATGTGAATAGCCCAACGAACGACTCTGTTCCAAATCCTATAATGGCTGGCCGGCCGAGCGCGCGTCCGCTATGAACGAAAGCCTTGGATCTGGTGGCATAGCACCGGCATCACACTCTTTCTATTTCGCACGCTTCCTTTCGTTCTGTCTTTCGCTGAAGGAAAAACGTTACAACAACGACGATCGTCGCGAGAATGAGTAGAAAAGGCAATAGTAACGGATTGGTAGCTCTGCATCTCAGTGAGCCCCTATTAGATCGTTGCACTTACGCTACAGTGCTTACTGTCTTTCTATCTACCATAGTTGGCGGATGATGATCCACGACCCGTCAACAGTTCTTGAACTTGCCGCTTCGGGAACAAGCTCACAGTAAGATTAGTAATATGGGAAAGGAGAGCACACAATATGGATAGTGCTGCTGGCGCAGCAGCGGCCGCGGTACTCCAATACAAGTGAGGTACTTTGTTGGGCACTTTTTGCAGTATCCATAACGCTACCACCTCACTACCATTACTGCAGCTACAACAACAAAAAAAACAGTAACGCTAACAGTAACAACAGAATGCTGAAGTACGCGCACGTCACATTCACAGCATTCATTGCCCCGTCTAACACCGTCGACTTCGGCCAGCTTCGTTTCATTGCTTCACTGCCGATATTTTGGTGTCAGTCCGGCTGCATGCGGTGATGGTGCAATGGTAGTGGCTTCGACATCGTGGTGGACCTGTCTGCCTGTTTGCCGTCGTTCTCTTCCTGCCTAGGGTGGCCCCACGGGCAGCCAAACGGGGCTTCGTAATGCAGCGATGCATTCAAATAGGGTAGATAGAAGAGCAGTGGTCGTAGCCGTGAAGTAATGGAACGACGAAAAGAGCCATGGCTGCTGTCGCTGGATTTGGTCCTCCGGTTCGCGAAGTAGAGGAAATCGTCAGCAACAGGTCTTCGCGCACCGTCCTGATGGCGCACGGCGGTACGAAGTGAGTGACTACCTCTGTGGGGCTATGGCGGTCTGGCGGGGTAAGGCCGCTGGATCCGCCATCACTGGCATCGTTATTACACGATGCCCTCTTTGTCTCTCACTATAGGTCTGTGTTTGGCCTTTTTCGCCCTTCTCACGATATGTAGCTGTTGAGGCATTCACTTTAGTTGCTGCCGTTGATGTCGCTGTTACGCACCGTTGTTCTATCGGTTGTTGGTAGGGGGGTGACGGACGGGGATGAGAGTTGGTCTAACGGACAACAACGGATTTGCGGATCACTGAACGAATGAATGAATGAACAGGGACAATAGGCGCATGCTCCCACATTCGAATGAAATATACGTATATTTCGAAGTAGAGTAGAACTGTAAAAAACATAACGCCGTTCTGATCGAAGAAAGTTGTTGTGACATATCTGGCTGGCAATGATAAGGTAAGTACCTCCACTTAGTCCTGGAGAACTTCTTAAATCATTTCTATAATTTTATATGTATTCTGTCTTCTCCAAACAACATAATAGATTAAGCAACTCTGCACGTTGAGATAGCCACACTAACTCGAAATAATCAGGAAAGCATTAGCAAACAATCGCCCGAACTTGCACTTTAAGTTATAACTGAGGTATTTTTGTGCGTTACTGAAAAAAGTTTTCAGGAAAGAAAAAATGTTTGACTTAGCTACGGCAATAAACATAAATTTTTATGTAATTCATGTTTTGTAATGTTATGATTTCCAAATAATGATTATGTGTCTATGGATTATACCATAGATAATTGACTTTATTTATTTACACAGTTTTATGTATAACTGTAGCTACCAAAAATAGCGGCCTTTTGCCTATTTAGCGCATCTAAAGTCAAGTGCTGATGAAAGTCGTTATTGTTTGTCCACTTGTATTTGACCCCGCGTCACCCCGTTATCCATTTGACTCATGGATAACGGGGTGACGCTGAGCTACCACGAACGGTTGCTAGATATCAGCTTTCCCGGAAATATCAACGTCCCATCAAGAATTATCACAACACTGTTTATATATATATATATATATATAAACAGAAACAGAGTGGCTTTAGATTAGTTCTTTCATTTTTTTCAATATGATCATCAGTGTGCCTTAGATGCTTGGCAGTGGAACCCGGTGAAGTCGATCACGGTTTTTTGACCTCGTCGTTATTCAGTACGATTTCCTGATAAATATTTTGCTCATTGACATCGTAAATGCCCGTGCTGCCAATCCGTGTTAGCGTATCGTATTTGTCCTCTTACTATTTGCTTGAGAGTCGTTCTTCACTTCGTTCGCTTGGGCCATTTGTGGATCACTCTTACTCTCGTAATAAACATAGACGGAAATTACGTGCGAAATGTTTGAAGACTACTTCGATCGTTTCCACACCATGCTATGTACCGCATGACGGGCAAAATTGTTACAGGACATGATACGAACATCGATTGTGACGCTGTTCAGAAATCCCAAGGGGGGATACGTTTGGCACGCCGTTGTTCGACTTCACTGGGAAGTGCGGTCGCTGCGAACCAAGCGGCAGTGACCAGCTTAGGAAACAAATAGCACAAAAGGACAGCGGCTTAAAAAAGAACGAGTTACGGTCGAACGAGAGAGACTGGCTCAAGCAAAGGAAATTTGATGACGATGACACCATTAAGGGATTTTTAGCCGTGACGAGCCAGTTGACGTCACGAACAATCAGCAAAGTGACCAGCATTATTTTGTTTTCGAAATTTGTACGAATTTGCAAATTAGAGTATTCTTAACATCATGACCTTCGTCATAACGCGACCCAACGATCGAGCAGGCAGCGATGGGATAAGAAGGCAGACTTAGGTGAGATACAAGCTTTAGATGACGGTGGCTTTCGATCCAAAGGAAAACAAAATTTATTTGTGATGGAAAACTTTTCCGCGTTAAATCTAGCCCAGAAGCATGCGAGCAACCTGGTGGAAACAAAAAATGGGCTTTGATAGATCGTCGGCGGAACGAGTTGGATTCAGCGGGCGAATCTACATACTTGCTATTCAAATCGATATTAGATTTGTGTCACAGTGTCAATGCCTCTGCAGGAATATTTTGGACGGGTTAGCTTATCGACTAGAAAACGTTCGTATTTTCTCTGGATAAACTAGCTAAATGATGTCGTCATCGATTGAGTGTATGATCGCTTAGGCGTGACATCTATATTTTTATGTGATTCCCGACATTTAAGAACTTCCCATAATTATTCAGGTACTGTTTGTAAAACTTTCAGATGATTGGATAACTTTCAAAATCCTAGTTACTACATATTGTTCGCAGATCGGTTTGGCCTCCTATTCAACTTTATCAAACGATTTGAATATTTATAGCAGTGTAGAATATTCGTTACGTATTGACTCCAAGCTCCATATTCTGGACGGTCACAGAAATGTGCGTGTACTTATGAATTTTCACTACGTCTACTTATCTGAATGTTTGACCGACCGGGTACCCGGGAGATTTAAAAAGATGCTTGTATTCAAAAAATGCAGTGTCAGTATTCTGTTTCAATGCCATAAGGACGTGAATTTCTAAGTTCCTTGCGCGCATACACAAAACTCTATACAGGGTTAAATAATGATTCCTTCGAAAGTTCCGCCCTGAGAGTGCCGCTTGAGCTGTCGTCGATTCTGTGTAGGTGATCTGGTAATAACGATGCGCTGCATCAGTTGTTTCCGTTGACATGTCCTGTTCAGCATGGGTTGACAGGGTCTGTAAGAGAGCTGCAGTCACAGCTGAAACCATCGCTGTCGAGGGACGTCTGTGCGGTAGACGATTACGGCGACGTGCGTAAGTTCGTGTTTGGGCTGTTTGTTAGCGGACCTCACTGCAATTGTAGTAGAAGCAGAATGCTAGCGTTAACGGAGTCGCTTACTGCTACGACGGACCAAATGCGGGACGAGCGAATCGCACAGGGAGATCTTTGACCCAGCACAATGGAATTGCATGGGGACAATTTCACCAAGCAAAAATACGTTCTGACGGACCGAGACGTAAACGCCAGCTTCGATTGTGAACCTGCTTTAACGGTAGCGGCAACAGTTAGCGCGGTTGGATGTCATCAAAGGTGCTGCTTTTTTGTCAGCGTAAGGCTTGCCTTTCAACATCGTCGATGAGTGCCTTTTGTCATGGAATGATGCCAAAAGAATCGCCTCTATGAGGAGAAAAAGCTAATCTACTGGACAGATAGTCGTTTTTACTAGCAGTCAACTGTAATTTTAAATTGCAGAACGTGTTGATAAGTGCGTACCAGTACTTAGACGTAACTAAATGTTCTAGAGTCCTAAGAACACAATTATATTAGTCAATATCTCGAATATTTTTCCATAAACATATACTATTAGAATTACTGTTAGTAAGTACTGTTTACACAAATTACGTGAACTTATATATATGTATATATACGGAAGGAAGATACCGTGAATCCCATAAAGGAGATTTTCTGGAACTACAATAAATCGTAACCTGCGCTCATCTTTTGACGTGAGTATTATGCAATTCTTCCATCTTCTGTATGTGCACAAAGTATATCTTGGCAGACATCCCTAGACTACACTAGGAATAATTACGAAGCAGGACAATAACTACAAATTTTTGGATCAAGCTTAGGTTCTCTACGTAAACATCGGTGTTTTGGCTAATATCTCAGCGAAGCCAATGATGATAATCACCCGCTGTGCACCTGTGACGATAAAGCTAAATACAATTTGTTTTTATTAAATATTATTGAATATAAATACACAAAATTTTACGTTTCTAGCGATGAAAGTTATGCGGGTTCGTATTAATGCCGGTTCGAAAGTGCCGGTTCGAAAGTGATCAAGATTGCGATGCGTTTTGCCTCCCTTGTGGGGCAAATTCATAACAAATACTGAATTAGTTGCTAAAATGAACACTTAACTGTGTTTGTTAATTCCATTAGATAATCGATTTTTCCAACTGAAAACATTTTTATTGGAAACAAAAAAAAAAAAGCTAAATTACCGTACTATTGCTATTTCCAATTGTTACAAAGCCAAAGTCGACCCAATGAAACGCACATTTGCTTCGACTGAGTGCAAAACACAGGAGATTTCGCAGGGGTCACGATACCCCACAGTCAAGATAAAGACCGGCCAAGGTACGAGTTGGTTATCGTAGCATGCAGCATAGTAGCGGAATGATTATATTCATAGCTATCGGAAGTCGTTCTTTGCGACGGTGTTAATAACATCAGAGATTCAGTTTATACTGTTATCGCTGACATATGCTGAAAAGTAAAATATATACAGCGTGGGTCGGAGGGAACGGGCTGTAGACCTCCGATCCAGACGGACGATGCAATCCATTTCTCACTTACATCCGTCTATGCGGCCGACGCAATCAGTCAAATCCGACTCAGCCAAATCTCAATCCTAGCTTTTTCCCTGTTTGTTTCTCTTAGGCCGCCGGTATAAGCAGCAGATAACATCGTGTTCCCGGAAGCTTTTCCTATTAGCTTATTATGCCAGCGCACTTCAATTGACGCCATCTGAAAAATGAGTGCGCTCATGAACGTTCTACATGAGGCCTACCAGGTCCCATCGAGTTCCACGAATAGAGGAATCGCTAGCTTCGCCCGATCCCCGAGCCTCGGCCGCGATCGGTAAACCCGCGATCAACTCGTGCGCCGTCAACAGTTCGGTTCGCTTAATAAATGACAGTACGTGAAGTTGCACCTAGGACTAGAGGATTAGGTGGCGATTCCTATTGTTCCAAACGCTGTTACCAACACGACTTCTTATTGCTTAAGCTGTCGATGCCATTCCCGATACGGCCGGCAGTTGCGTTCTAATTATCGTCTACCACAATCGAATCATTGTTGGTGTTTTTCTTAGTATGAATAGTACATGTATTTACGGTGTTAGGTCGTTGTTAAATTCGACCTATATACATTTTAGTCGCTGTCAATGCACTCCGCTTCTTTATCTCTATCGACAGGTGGTGAGGTCAATCGTGGTATCATTCTAACAACAGTTACCTTTGTTAGTGTAGAATAAGAACACCACTATTCATTTACTAATCTTTTGGTTACCATCGACAGTATATGCCTTTGCCAAGTAGTTGCTTGCTTCGTCGGTGCGAGGTTTGCCACCTCCCGTTAGTGGTACGCGTCGTTGCTTGCGAAAATTACAAATTATCAAGAACATTATATATATTAGATTGAAAGTTGTGTGTCTCGTATATTTACTGACTAAGAGCTATACAGTCCATTCGACGTGGTCTAGAGCGTGAATCGCAAAAAAAAATTGTAGGATCAGGTAGCCGAATGCAGAATTAGTGTGCATCCTGTGTACTCTAGATCGAGCCCCATTATTGGTTATGTACTCTGTATCGTACATTGATAATAGCATTGCATCAATGGACTTGTGCACGCCCATCGCAATAGAGAATAAATAAGGTAAGCTTATAATCATTTGTTTAGACAGAAGATTTATGGCAAACGGCTCGTTAGCCTCAAAGTGAATTTTCCACTCTGATCAAAAATGAGCCACATCATGCCGTCTGAGTTTCCGACCAGAAGGTTAACGCTAAAAGCATATTTCAGATACAGAATTTGCTTCTCTTGTTCAGTACTTTAGTCGTTAGCGAAAACACATTAGATCATCTTCACCGTAACAATTTTTAAATGCAAAAATAGCGGCATTATTTCTGCTCAGTGCGTACACAGCTAGTCCCTTGTCTGTAGGGATTTTCCTCGAAACGAAACGTCGACATTTTTCTTATTGCGTAATACACCGGTACGTTAGTATTTGTCTACGTGTCAGATCGGCCGCTGTTATCACTGAGGCTGCGGCGAGCCGGTGGCACAAGACATGAACCGTTGTGAAGATGCTGTTTGATTGGTGTATCTCGATAGCAGCAGAAGCTCTGTCAGCCCCCGCTCGCCAACAAAGTTACTTCCTCCGGAACTACACATGTACATCGAATTATCGGGAGAAAGACAGAAGGAGAATGGCATTGATTATGTGCATTATGTGTACTTCGGATGGTTTTCATCCTCGCTGCGGACTTGGCTACGGCTTCTTCGCCGTAGCCGATGAGCAACATAAATCAGATGGAAACAACGCACACAAAAAGCGAAATTCCGATGAAGATATTTCGTGAAGCGACTACAGTTGTTGTGGTAACGGCGTCAGTACCAGAGCTTCCCGCAGATACGAATCGAAATGGCCGCCGTCGCGAAAAAAAGGTGGCGTTTTGCGACGACGACGACTTCGAAAAGCGCGGTACCGGTGACTCTTTAAGTCGTTGGCTTGAACAGCCGGATCAACCTCTACACGATGCGTAAGCACCGTTTTCCCGTTGGATTTTGCCCCAGCGTAGCAACTGGAAATAAGGGGGAACGAACAGCAGCAGTAGCAGCGGCGACGGCAACCATCCAAAACCACGTGCTTCTACCATTATTCGCGACATGGAACGAAATAGAAAGAGAAGACGAGGGAAACACGTTGCGGAAAGCTGCCAGCTGGCTGCGTTTCTATGCCCTCCACGATTGCCCGGATGCTTGACTAGCTCTGTTCACTGCTTAACTGTCGTCTGACTATAATGCCATTTTGACTCTACGGATAGACGTGGCTGATAATGGTGACGTTGTGTGAAAGTGTTTGCTGTTAGTGATCGCTATGCCCCTCGTAGACGCTGCTGAGCTAGAGGGTCGTCGTTGTCTATCTCCACCGGTATTTCACTCAGTGCTTACGCAGGCATTGGCGGACGTCTTATGGAGTTAGCGGGCGATCGGACGGGTTGGCGATTCTGCAATCGGATTCTATAAGAAAAGCGTTTTGCTGCCATCTCTACAAACGCTGCTGTTACCAAGTCCGCTCCTAGCACAGAAAATGCGTATTTTTTCTCTCTTTTTCTCTCGCCAGCCCTTCCGCTAAGTACAAAGAAAAAGTAGAGGATGAAGCGGCATAGAATCTGCTGGAAACATTCGTTGCTTCGTTTTACAGTAGGAAACAGGCGAAAACATTCGAACTACGTGTTGTATCATAGCAAAGCTTACGTCCGGGTTGTTGTAGCGAGTACAGAGGTACTGCATGCTAGTAGCATCCTAGCATAGCATAGGAATTGAAATATTTGATATGTTTACAACTACACAGCGAATGTTGTAAAGAAAAATGCTCTGTCTTCTAGAATAATCTATATCATATTGTATATGATAATACATGGCACACACGCATACATATTGATATGATACAGTATTTAAGCCACCGTACGCGGATCATAAGTGAGCCTTCGCCGGCTATTCGGCCTGCTTCGTGGCCGCACAGGCACGAACTGCACGCACGGACGCGCACTTTCGTCCGACCCTCTAGACGCAGTCAATTTTATTTTATTCGGCTATTTTCTATGACTTCCAATAGATCTTCCATAGATATCTAGGAAGTACTATATGAGGCGCCCCTCTCATTGTTATCAACAACTTTGCCGATTATATGACAACTAGGAAGTCGGTGTTTGTCAAGACGCACGACGAAGCTCGAGCTTTCAAAGAATCTATCTACCGTCGAGCTCAGTGACGGAAGCCACATGCTGATGTGAGGAAGCTCGAAAAGAAAGCAATCCCTATTGGTTTACATGTAATCCATATATAATCTAGGCCTCTCCAGTACGAGTAATAGTTCGTCATCTGTTACTGTTTGGTCATCATTCGAACGAAAAGTGCCGAGTAGACTGCTTGGCTTTGTTACAGTTCTCCGAGGATCTATTATCTGTCGATTGTACGGGTTTCCGATGGCGTTCGGAAGCGGAGAACCGATAGACTTCGTAATGACTTCAGTCAAACGGACACTACCGGAAAACCTCATGAGGAACTTCCGTCGTCATCTTCTCGCTATCGTTACGCTATCCAAACATCTGACCCAACGGGAGACTACTCGATCTACTATCATAATCAGCTATCATAAGGCCGATCATAGGTCGAAAATCAACGCTCGGTTTTACCCGTAGCCGAAATTAACGTTCTGTTTCTATTTCGCTTTTCTTTGGCTGGACTGAGTCCAGTCAACGTGCGTCTTGAGCTCACCAGATAGATAGGGCACAGCGGAGTCGCGTATTCGATCTCTTCGGCTAACTATGGTGTTCCTAAAGTGGTTTGTGTTTTAGGTAGCACTGGGCTATGACCAGATCAACTAGCCAAGACAGACAAAACCAGCAACAAGTTTCGTCAGCAATCGGACTCCACTCCCGTTTCTGCTAACCCAGTTTGGGAGTGAAGGAAGACAACCTGCTACCTCACCGTCACCGCCTTCGTAGCGGTTACGGTGGCCATATGTTGAACAAATTCAAACACCGTATCGTTGAGTATTAAATACACTTCTCGCACAAATTCTAGCTGACGCCAGAGCTAGCGCAAGAAGAATAAGCGGAGTCATTCGTTAGTTAATCTAGTCTGTAGCTTGTATCTTCTATTGCTGCCGCCGTTGCTGCTGCTGCTGCTGCTACTGATGATGCTGTTGTTGACGGTTGGCCGGCATTTGAACGGACGGCACCTGAAGCAACCACCGTTAACATCTAACTACAGGTACGCGGTTTCGCCTTCGCCATTATTTGTTTCGACTAGCCGCGAGAACTGCTGGATGACTGGGCGCTAAGCTCTGGACGCTGTTCTTTGTATTGGTGTTGCTTCTGCGGGCGACTGGCGACGTGTAGCGCAGTGAATTCGTGCTGTTGTTCATGGGCATCATGATGCTGTTGCTGTTCTTCGAGCGTCCGGAGTGAAGAGCTGCTGTGGGCGAAGCGACAAGCGGCCGTCGACGAGCGTGTGGACGACCGATCGTCCTATGATAGGGCTTACTAATGAACGCTGCCAACGGTGAAGTCTGATGTCCTGCCCACTTGCTACTGCTTGTAGCTGAACCTACATCTACACCACCCCATCATTATAAGACCTATACTATATAAAGCTAGGAGTTAGTAAAAATAGTTGAGTTATTCTGAGTAGCAACAAAAAGCGCTTGTCACAGACGATCGAAACCAAACCATTATCCCTTACGCTACTGAGCGAGATGGAGCTGGTTGTCATTATGAGAAGGGCAAGCAACGGGTTACATAAGCCAACAACAACACCATTAACCGCTGCAACACTGCAATCACTATGGCGCATATATATACAGATGGACCGATCGGACGACCAAATAGAGAGAAGTTACGCGACTCCGTGTTGGAGCTATGATGCTGGCCACAATGGAGCGGGTAGACGAAATATTCGCGTGGGTGATTGATGCATGTGGGATAAAGAGCAGTAGTCGTTTGGAAGGCTGGCAGCAGGACGCTGCAGAAACTCGATGTCAGTCTTGCCCGTATTGTTGCTCCTACTGATCATACTGCTAATGACTGATTCGGATATTTCTCCCTTATCGCCGCTGCTGCTAGCTCAGGGCCAAGTACGGAACGCACATGGAAGAATCATTAAGGTAAGAGAAAAAAGTAAGTGGAACCGTAACATCGGGAAACTTTTGCTGCCGCAATTATAAAGCGATTTCGAGAATTATGGCCACTGTTGCCGTCGTGGTGCACAGGTAGCGGGTGTACGAACATCAAAGACTGTAGGATCGTCACCTTTAATTTATCATCACTGCATTGTTCTCAGACACCAAAACACACGTTGATTAATTGAATATTGGAAGCTGTCATCTAATTTAACTAGTCAGTAGAAATTCCTAAATTGACAATATTTGGTCTCTCCTATTCTCAGACGCGCATACACAGTATGTTTACGCTTGCAACCAACTATCTGCTCGTTTTTTTCTGCCAAATCTAAGATTTCTTGAAAGCAATTTAGAGGAACATTGTCGATAGGTGGGCGAGTGAGGCTTCTGAAACTTCGTTGTTGGCTGGGGTAAACAATATTCCATTACCCCTATCCTTGTATTGCAGAAGTGTGCTGCCACTGTTATTCAATGCGCATATTCGATACATGATAACAAAAACGAGCTATAAAATGCTAGCCAAACTACTCGTTCTGCGGATATGGCTTTCGGCTATTATTACATTGAAGAGTGCTTACTTTGATGACCAAGCGAAAATCATCTACGAAACAATGTTTGCGCTATTCGAATGGAACAAGGGATTTTCTGTACCAGCTTCGGCCTATTGAAGTAATTTAACTCACTCAAAAATACACTGTACAGGACAAGTAGATCCGACCTTAAACCTAAACAGTTAGTAAATATATAATACTTTAAAATTCTACATCGAAAGACAGAACTTGAGGTTGGTGAAATTGAACGAAGATCTCAGCTGGGATATCGTTCGTATGCTATGATTAGGTACTAACGATGTCGTCGACAGGAACATTAGATTTAATCTTTAGGCAACCCACTGCTATAGTCAACAGAGCCCCTAAAAAATGAGGTCGTCGTAACCTCGCAAGTGAGAATGAGGTTGAAAGAACGTTGCACTCCAACCCGGCATGGTTGGATTTTTTCAAATGGAATTGTTCACGAATTATATTCAGAACTATCGGAAAGCAGACATAGTGTACACAGTACAGCGACATCACGTGGAAATGCACACATACGCGCACAAGCAGACCGACTGAAGCATGTCAGAACTTAAAAACAATCTTCACTGCACGCCGGTTCGAACCCTTCAGCGGCGCAAGATGAGCCTGAATCCTGTTGATATGAGCTCCTGGTTACTGTCTCGATTCGTCCTGTAACGGTATGCAGCAGGACGCTGACAACCCTCAATAAAAGCGCGCAACCCCTCAGGGAGTCTTCAGCGAGCGCCCGTTGAGGTGTCGGATTTCTTCACAATGTCCTCACCTTCAATCCGCCGACTATTTTGTAACAGCGACGTTATCAGCGCTTCAAGATCCAGTCGGCTTCAAAACCATATAACGTCTATACCCACTAGTTTTTCCTTCTGTTGCTGCTTGCATAATACACGCCTATTAGACATGTGTGTTAGGTCAGAGTCTGTTTGTTTATTTTAAATACATCTTTTCTTCGAAAAGTCTGTCGTGAATTTTTTTGTTTAGACAATTATAAAATTGGCATGTTTTTAATTAGGTACCGAGTTTTTTTCCCAGATATGAAAACTGCAATCTGTAAACTAGCAACTAATAGAAAAAGGTCGGTTTATCATATTTTGAATCAGATTAAACAAACAACCTAAAAATCGGTTATCGAAAAGTATGACACCGAAAAAACAGCCGCAGGAAATGAAGACTAATCATATTAAAGCTAAAAGAGATCACAATTACGAAATTGTGATATTATTTCTTCCTGATGTATGACTCTTTAATACATATATGTAAATGTCTACTAAAAGTTTTATCTTCCGAACTAATGATGATTCTGTCAAATGATTTATGAATATGGGTGACTGTGCTGATCGCTCAAGTTCGGAAACGATTGTTCTTCTAATCTATTGCGACTATGCCGATCACCGTTGCCATCTTTAAGCTACTATATCAGTTCAAATAATTGGCATAAATTAGCCACAGTCTTCTCAGGTATTTAGTCCACTTGCTACTTTACATTCGCTGGCCAGCTTGGCGGACGCCTTTCGGGGCTCCGCTCCTTGTCTTCAAGCAGAGGCATTATCATCGCTGCACCAGCGCAATCTACAGCGACGTCTCTGTTAAGTGATTTCTGATGTTTGTCCCTCTTCCTGCGTTTGTCTAACGTTATCGTTTTGTTAGATTTGCGCATGCAAACTTGCCCCAGAATCCATGAATTCGATCTTCTCTATTGGTCCGCCACGTATCGATTGCTCCCCTGTATCACCGTCGCCATTACAGCCGCTACTTCGACCACAACTATAGCTTCTATCGCCGGTCGTCTGGGTGACCATTTGCCCCCTTAGCAACCGTTGTAACTGATAGCAGCTGCCGATGGCGTCCGTTCTCACGTGGCCATTACTTTCTCAGCATCAGTCTCATAAACACTGCGAACTCCACAAACTTCCAGCAGAAGCTGCGACCATAGCCGCCAAAAACATATTTGTCAAACAAGCAAAGGGGTACGCAGACAGACACTGCGACGCTTCTGACTTGCGCTGGTAGTTTGGCTGGATGGCCAGCTACTCTAATAGCCCGCGCGCTATTTGACAGTATTATTATTCAACGACAACAGTGGCAACATCGCCGGCAATGGCGGCGGCATCTTCAAGGTCTTTACGCTCGACGGACCGCGAGTAGTTGTTGGCAACAACACACAACAGGCAGCAGCAATGGCTTCGTACTCACTGATGGCGTCTCTCGTGTTTAGTTGCGTAATATTGCGAGACGAGATGGAAGAACTAGCGTAGACCGCATCGAAGTAAGCGTCAACAACAACGACGAGAACACAACTGCAACAGCTATGGTAAGTGCGACCACAGAAATATAAAATAGGAAATTATACCCGCCATAAGGGAAAGGTGGTCAGCCATCTATCTATCTCTGGGACGCCAAACTCTGAATAGAGCTTTGGCAAACGGACGCAGCAGCAGCAGCAGCAGCAGCATGGGGCTAGCAAACTCAACCATCTGGGTTTATAGTATCGAAAATCAAATACCGAATTTTCAATACTGCAAGCGGACTCGTTCAAAATATCCTATTTTATTATTAATGCTCTCTCAAGTGTTTGTAAAGCTACATGGATTGGTTGTTGGAGTTAGTGATAACTTCATAGTATCCAATTATCAAACATTGTCTTTAGAGGTGACTTGAAGCGAGGCTTGACTAACAACAATCAAGTTGGCAACGATAACGACTATAGCCAAGATACTGATGATAAAGGAAAATTGGTAAGTTTTCATTTAGAGTGCTGCGGATACACAAAATGCATGATACGCGTGGTTCACAAGATGAGACGACGAACCTGCTATCGACCGAAGCCTATTCAGATATAGATTTGTTTCCATACGGCATTGTACCACATACTCCATAATTACACTTGCGAGATAACTGTGAGCTGCTCTGCATTGAAGTGATAGCAAACCTAATAAAACAGAATGAAAGTTCGCAATTATTCTTCACGAATACTGTAGATCAACTCTAAAAATTATTAACCGGCGGTAAAATAAGGCAGAGAGACTATATCGATGAGTCTCGTTACCAGTCAGTTTGACAGCTGCGTTGTCGATGGTATTGTCCGTTTGTGAAGTCTATTTGAAGTCTACGTACGCCCACTCAACCTCATCTGTTCTGAGAAAACGAATCGACATGTGTGTTTTTTGGGGCACGCTCGTTGACTCTGATATCGAATCGTATCGAGATAAATTGGTCTGGCCGGGTCAACTCAAACAAGCTACCAAGGTGGCAGGTCCAAGGAGAGTTCCATTTAATAGATGAAGTATGCTCGCTCACAGGCCACCGGATTGAGTTACTAACTTGCGCTAAGAACCTGCGAAACAATTAAAAGAGCATATATCTGCGTATGCTTCAGAATTAACCGCAGCACGAAACAATCGATCGCTCATCACGCTGTAAGAACGTCTCTAAAAAATCTCTACCGAAGAATATGGCATTCAGTAGTACGAGAAGCTAGTACGAAACAATGTCAAAGTACGGAAACAATAAAAACGCTGGTTCGTTATTTCAAAGAAGAAATGTTAAATCTATGCCGTTAATTTTCATCGATTTCCCCCTGTACTGGCAAGCGAAAATGGAAAAGTTGTTTATCCGGCGAGCGTGCAGAGGTTCATATAACTTGTTCTGCTGTTATTTCTCACTTAAAGACATAAACGTCATAGATCGGTCTTCTTCATTTCAAATCACAAAACGGTTCAGGCGGATCCAGACGTGTCTATGTCAAAGTTCGTGAATACGTGTACACTTTACGTACGTAAACTTCCAAATGCTCTTTACTGTCGCTGTTCTGTCCCTAAACGTATTTGCGTCCACAAATGATCGCCTTCTTTTCGGACATTCGAGCCAATTCATTTTGCGCTGCCCTACCCCTGTAGCTTTAGATTATTAAAAGGATGTAAGAGTTGTTCTCTATGGTTACCTGAATGATTTTTTTGTAGTTCTAAATTATTCCTCTAACGTGGTGTAGTGATGGGTATGGACGAGCTCTGATCTGTTTCGCATTGCTGACGATAGTCACACATCAAGCTGCTTCAGGTAGCCCGATCACAGGACGGCTGCCTCAAGTAACTCTACATCAGCAGATGTGAGTCATTCTGTAGTGGCCTTTCCGATAGTGCTACACTTACCTTTGAACGCCAATGTGATGTCGTGCCGACGGCAATCGATTACCAAACGGTGTCATAAATATCAGTTTACGGCTACTTGTGC
Source organism: Varroa jacobsoni (assembly GCF_002532875.2). NCBI lineage: Eukaryota > Metazoa > Arthropoda > Arachnida > Mesostigmata > Varroidae > Varroa > Varroa jacobsoni. The sequence goes on from NW_019214440.1 coordinate 87,320, forward strand.
CTCCGTGTACGTCTGTGCGTACGCGTTTGGGGGTGTATATGCGTGTGGATGTATAGTTTTCGGCAGTGGTATCTGGCGGTTATAATCATCACTGCGCCGAAATCGTAGTGGCCGAATGTTTTCTAGTTACCAGTACTATCGTTATTATTTTTTTTTTTTTTGGACTGAAAAAGTAGCGTTTGTCCATTGACTAACTCCCGTGTCCGTTGCTGGAGACACTGTGTAGCCAACGAGACCGAAGACACGCGCCACCCTTCAACGAAAAAAATCAGCGTCATTGTTAATATCAGGTAGTATGAATTAAGCAGCTTAACTCTATCGATCTGGAAAACCGTTTGCCTATTCGAAAGCTCTTTGAGCTTCCCCAGCGCAAGGCACCGGAACGGAGAAGCGCAGGTTTTAATTTCTAGCGTTGCTGTTACACAAGCTCATCTCGTCAGCGTTGGCATCGTGCGCAGGGTAGCACCTTAGCTGAATCTTCCAGCTAGACAATACTAGCTAATGTCGTCTGCCTTCATTAGAAAGCGGCGCTGGCCACGAGCGCAATCGTTGCCATCTGTACAACTTTGGGTTGGAGTAACAGCAGCAAGATGGATTGTATGGAAAGCGTCTAGGGTGTTTTTTAGCGGAACTGTTACTCACGCGAAGCAGCTGCTGGCAACACCTGCTGCATTTCGGAGAGCGGCGCGAAGCCTCAAGGAAATGCAATGGAAAAATGAGACAATTCATTGTTAAATAGCGACCACCGCCATTCACCGGACAGACGCAACTCACGGCACTCCTAATACGCGACACAGTAAAGCTCACACTCGTATAGGGACGTATACTTCTGCTTGCACGCTTACGCACTGATGCAGCGACGCGCTGCGGCGCGATGGCGCTTCAAGGTTAGCACCATCGCTAAAGTCAAGGTCAGCGTCGTCGAAAACATCAGCAGTCGCCGGAAGGTAAGAACTGGATACTGCTGTTCCCTGCTGATGGCTGCTCTGCAACGCTAACTCTATCGACAGCAGCGGTAGCAGGGTAGTAGAAAGAAAAACATTCAAAGGAGGAAAGGGATCGACGGATGATGGCTATTGTAGCAGCAGCGGCAAATTGCGACGCGCAAGGGATCCTCCCTAAGACCGCAATGCGGGCCAGAGGACTAGCGTGGGCAGCAGCGTTGGTTGCTGCTTCTGCTGCTGCGTCGCGGACGCTGTTAAACGACTGTTGCTAGACGATACTAATTCTGGGTAGGTACGCACCGTAAGGGAGCGAGCGGCCAAGAGTCGAGCGCCGCCATGCAACGGCGATGTAACACGCGCAGTCAACCCGCTACTAGATTGAGATTGTACCTGGTGTCGTCATTTGCTCCGTTCATCTGCGGACGGTCAAGCGAGCGGTGCTGCGACGACGCTCACAGACAGAAGCGGCCCCGTAATTTCCGCTCCCTGGAAAAAGATAGCTGCACCTGAGGACGGCGTCGCCTTCTTCCCGTACCGAAACACCACAACAAAAAGAAACAGCGGTCTACAATGTAGGTGTCTTGATGATGGAGAAATGAGCGGAGCGACGGGTCGGGAAGGCTGAACGACGAAAGAAAATGACGAAGGAGAAAACGCCAAAACACACTTCAGCACACGAGCGAAGAAAAAAGACGGGAAGATAGATGAAGGAGAAATGCAAAAGGCGAATGACGGAACGATCAAGCGATGATAACGGCGGCGGCGGCGGCGGCACTACCGACACTAGATTGAGTAACTTCGGTCTTCAGTCCCCGGTTCGCGATTTGCGACGCACTCGTCTGAAAAGTTTTACGAAAGAGTTAGACAAAGACGACAACGAAATCAAAGCAGGAAAGACATTGACTGGAGTCTACAGCAACAACAGTAACAGAAATGCCTGGCTGGCTGGCTGGCTGGCTGGCTGACTGACTGGCCGGCCAACCGCCCTGGGTGTTCAAGAAAGCCCCAGGGCCACGCAAGTCACGAAAGAGCCCATGCTGAGGGCAAAAAAGGAAAGAAGAAGCAAGACCAGCAAACATGAGAGATAAAGAACTCTCGTGAATCTTGCGCAATATTAACTGGATGATGTCATTGCAACCGTCATCAAATGAGCGGACTCCTTATGGGTATGCCCCCGTTCTTGCAGAGTGGCTTGCATTACGCAAAGCGAAAAATAAAAAAATGGGGGCAAAATTACACGGGCGCCGCTTTACATGAGAACGAACAACTTAAACGAGCTTTCATTTAGTATACTATGGTAGCTTTAGATATATGAAAGGAAATTTCGTTTACCATGGCTATCCATCATCATTATTTCCTTACCTGAATGTTTGTTGTTTATCCTAAGACTCTTCAGCACAAATTCCGGTGTGACAGATTTAACACCATCTGTATGGACTATGTTTCGTCACTACGAACGTAGTAATTCTATTAAGATTATTGAGAAAATGAATCTAACATACTATCGACTGCGAATTGCGATGAAAAGTGTTTAATTTAAAACTATAAAGTAGCATATAAGCTTGCTCACATAGTATAATGCAAACTTTTTAAGGTAACGCTAAGTTACCTAGACATTACAGCAATTATTTTTCTAAAACAAACTTTATTCCAATAAATTGTGCCATTTGCATGGTCTTGGAAAGGCAACTTCTTTTTGGTCTCCTTCTAGGGAGTTGATAAATTAGAGACAAATAAAATGTTACAATATATCTTACAGCATATATTACAATATAATACTATCTTGTTATATCTAGTTCGGAGATATTAATAGTTTAAATGATATGACTTTTTAATTTGACTATAATAAGATGTAGAAAAGATCAGATGAATTGAGCTGGTACAAAATCTAATTGACGGAGCTTTTTTTATCCATGCTACAAAGTAGTTCAGAGGAAAAGGGTGTGATGTTAACGAGAGAGGAGATACTAATTGTTATTTTGGAAAAGAATGGGCATTAATTTAAAATAATTGTACATTACAAAATGAAAAACACAAACAGTGCTGTTAATTATCGCATTTTGGCTCTGTATATGCTTTAATTGACTTTGTTGTCTTTGACGGCCTAAGTGTAGAGGCAGATATTTCTGGTAATCCATTCTAGATCTGCCTATGACAGTTACTGTTTGGCAGCGCGAGTCATACGAATTTAGGTGCGCTACACTCAACATCTTTTAGCGAGCCATACATATGATACACTGTTGAGTTAAAACAATATTAGAGGTCAGCCAGTTTGCAGACGGAACCGCACCCGCCTGCTTGTTTGCCATTAGTGAGCCAATTTAAGTTTGCTCGTGTTTTATTTTCTAGAAAACGTTGCGGCTCGTTTCTGGCGATCAGACCATAAATCAACGCCACATTCGCGAGTATCCTAGTTCTGAGCTATCTGTCATAGCATATCTGAACGAAGTTATGCAGGACTATTTTTAAGGATCATCTGAAGCCGGAAACGCCCGTAATGAAACCTCTGAGGGACCTGAGTATTTCAAGAGGGCACAAACTGTTTGTCGTTAACGGCCGTCAGAAGGGAACCCTAACACATTCAAGGGTAAGGCATGTTTGCCTCAGCGCATCCGTGCAATACGACGGGGCACGTTAAGGTTCCTCATTACGGTAATGCACCGACTGACACCCTGGTGCTTAAAAACTCAATGCTGCTTGTATGGCCTTAAGTTATGCTTATACCAAATACGAGATTTTTCCTCTAGCGAAAGGTTCTGCAAGATTTAAGAAGAAAATATTTTCTGAGATCCAAGAAGCTAAAAAAACGAGATCGAAGCCAAGATATATTCCCAAAAACTATTTTAAAGAGGGGCAATTCAATCCGGTAAGGATTACTTCGACTAAAGTAACTGGGATTTGGATGATAGAGGCGTGTGCAAAACCAACGTCTCGATGCTAGGGCCCAATAGAATATATTCATAAAGTAGCTCATTATTCCCATTTGGTGCAAGGAAGTAAGGCCGACATTAGAATGGACGAAGCCATCCGAACTCATTCGTTGTATCTGACATATTTTAACAGACTTTGTTGTACCACAACAAATACAGTCCCTCGCCATAATGACTAAAGTTTCTAACCGACCATTTGCTAGTTTACCACATTACACAATCAATAGCTGCAGCCGCAGCAGAAACAGACTGTCGTTGCGATGAGCACATGTGGTGCATTTAGGCCAAATGTTTGCCCGGCAAAGTCAGCAAAATCATCGCTATAGTGTGCCATCGAGGCGACCAGGTTATGCCTGAGGTCACCAAGTTATGCGTACGCGTGACCGTCTACTTGGCACTGGCATCTACATCATCCGAGTCGTCTGTAGTACGCATGCCCCACGGTAAAGTCCCAGCAACAGAACTGCCGCTAAGACGGTAACGAAAGACGCAGTGTCGTCGATCCAAAGGAGAAGAACTGGGGACAAACGATCTCAGGGAAGGCGTGAACCGTTACGATGCCCCACCGCTGCCAACAATAGTCAGCGACCAAACAAAGACCAATTACAGTCAGAAGGACCAACGCAGCAATACATCTTCCAGAAGGGCTTGGTTTCATTTGCTGATTCGTTTTTTCTCAATGCTGGATACTGTTATCGGAGATGTTAGATGCAACAAAAGGCCGTGTTCGACGGCCACGCTGCGGTGATCCCGTTCATGTAACTGTACATACATTAGCTTATTTCCCCATATATATATATATATATATAGTAGGTACATTAAAAGTTATGTATATAGCGTTGCAACAAAACTAATAAGAAATCATCTTAACACTATTGATCAAAATAAACGGTAAACGGAACTACGGGATGATAATTACGGTGACAGTCACGGCAAAGGCAACCATCGTGAAACAGCAACAGTCACAAGTCGAGCGACAAATTAGCGCGTCTATGCTTCTACCTTTCATTGTCGCTGGTCGTCGTTGAAGTGCTAGTTGTGGGTCCGTTAAAACTGCTACAAAGTTTTTTTATACTTCTGAAAAACTCAATAAACTGAAGAGGCGCATTTAGTACTGTTATTATGAACCACGATGGAGACGTCTATATATATATATACACACATAACCACTATAGACTATCTCCCGCATCCTACATGAGATATCTCATTTTTTATTGTGGGATAAAAAATAGTAAGTCAATATAGAGATGTTTGTCAATGTTTAAACTACACTTCGATAAAAGCGATACACTTTTTTCAGTGACAGTGAAGAAGATAATTTGCAATATTTAAAAACTCGTTTTGTTGGGAACGATAAACCGATTCAGCTACTTCGAAAAGGCTATGCGATAATCCTACTACCGTCAATAACTGAGCCTTTAGAAGAGTCTTATCGTATGCTGACAGCCATTAAAGATCGACTTCGCGGTTAGATGGGCTTCCTGGCCGAAGTACAGATCAACCCATTTTTGCAGAACGCTATTGTTCAAATAAACGGCGTCTACGTACGACGACGTGACGTATGTTCTAATATCTCTGCAGGAAATGTGTACTGATCAATCATACCAATAAAATATAATAGTATTACTGCATATAATAAAATATCCACACTGGAAAGAAGAAAAATAGGCACATAATGAAGTCGATTACAAGCAGTCGTATGTATTCGTTCATGTATTTATTTCACGCCATTCTACTGCACAATTACATTGCAAACAGGTCCTTCACTTTACGAGGCCCTGCCGATAGAATCCCTTCGAAAATTCAAAGAATAATAAATGAAGGTTTAAAAAAAATCTAGATTTCCATTACAGAAAAGTGCGAGGTCTTCCACGGAGTATCTAATAGGCCGGACAGTGACAAGACTTCTTCGATTCGAGGGCCAACGAAAATTAAACTGTAGCAAGTTTATCTGGTGTCACTGATTGAGATAGCCAATCGTAGTCTATCAGTTGCTGATCAGAACTGACTATCCGGCCCAACGCTTCGCGTGGCCTTATGAATAACTGGCTGAAAGGGCGAGTGCAAGCGACATTCAGTTGGTCAGGCCACTGCTACTGGACTGCGAAACTCGACCTGATGACCTGCCCTAGGAGAGCAATAGGAGCAGCATCAAGATGAGCGGCAAGCTGAACCTGCTGAAAATATTTTTCTTTCTGTTTTTTTTTACAAGTTCTGCCTTTGAAAATGACGCTTCAAATGCTTCAATATGCTTCAAATACCAAACAGTTGCAACGTTGATGGCGACAAAGCGAGTGCAACGAACACCATCCGTCCACGAATTGCTACCAGCAAGATCGACTGTATAGCATGAGTTCGAGATGGGCAAAAAAGCGCACTTGAAAAATTTTCATTTTATTTTCTATTAAATGTTTGTTGATGCCGACAACGCGGCCATTATTGCAGGGTAACATGCAAACACATTTAAGATTTGAGTAAGCGGCAATCTTGTGTTGTCTCTGTGCGATCTTTGTTTTGATGCGCTATTGTATTTTCTGCGTCCGGACATTTTGCGATCAGGGTAGGAGCTGGCGGTGCTGCACGATCGGACCGACATCGCATGGCCCATTCCTTCAACTGCTCTGATTTTTCAAGTGGTGCCAATCTCCAGACGTGACAGCGCTAAGCATAGCCAAGATGGGTTCCTGCACGCAGCAGCTGGATGTATGTACCGACTGCATTCTCACGCCTAATTCAAAGCGCTGCGAGTCCCGCCGAAAGCTATCTCTCTGTCGATGCCACCACGCGTATTAACGGGCCGACGTTCATCAATAGCTATACGAGGATCTGAAATGACCCAAGATCTGGAGATTTCCCAATTACTGACCAAAATAGACCATACTTTACCATCCTAACGTAGACGCATAAAATTATAATATTTCGGCTGGAAAAGACAAAAGAAGATGAAGATTATGGTAGAATAGATAATGATTGTTATGAGCAGACGGCGGATGGCGCTAACGAGGCGGATCAGTTTTGCTATCGACGCTCAGAGTAACGTCAGAGGCAGAGATCGAATGAAAATATTGCTTCGACATTTTTTTTTTTATTTTTTTCTAGCTACACATAATGCCCAATTTACACTGAGTGTTAACTCCTGCAGTATTAATATAGAATAGATATTTCCGTTGGGATAATAATTGCTGGAAAGAAGTGATTTTATGACAATTTCTCAGTGCTGCAGTGTAATATGTGTCTATAATATAGGCGAGCTTGCCCAAAACAGGCCACACCGATACACTATTTGTTTGCAATTTGCTTGTTCATTGATCCTTAGTCGAATGCATACTCTATGGCAGCTCTTTTCCGAAATCCTGTCAATACAGACCATAGCCGTTCTGCCTCGCACAATAGTAGAGCCGATACAAAGATGCAACGACGTTTTTGCGGTGCGGTAGATAGGCTGGCATTCAACCAATGATTAATCAATAGAAGCCCAGATTGTTCGATCAGAGTTTTAAAGAACGTCCATAGGGACTCTAATAGCAATATTGGATCATCTACAATGTCAACGTAGAACATAAATTGGTCATTTATCCACGCAGACATTATGCTACATGTAAGATGTGACAGTTACACGTATTACGAAAACAATCCATAATATTGTATAGATTATTTTGATATAACTATGAATGAAACTTACACCAGCCGCCAATGTAGCATAGCTTATTTCGTTTGCAGGCGGAAGCAGCGGCTCCATTGTTCCGGATTTCTCTTCTTGCTGCGCCTGCAAGCGAGGCTAGAGAAAAAGATCACGGCTGACGTGTTCCTCTTCGTAAATTTCCTGAGTAAGGACGTACACACGTAGTAAAACCTTTAGACGTGTATTCGTAACACATGTTCGGTACACACGGATGTAACGGATGTCGGATCGGCCTTATAAACCTAACAAACAAGCACATTATGCTATCAGCGGCAGCATCAGCAACGGGACCAAAGAACAGATATATGGATGGACTAGTATATTGTAGTATTTTCGCAACATGTTTGTATGTATGTATGTATGCATGCATGCATGCTATTCTGAAGCCAGCGCGAACGTCACCGGTGTCGGCAGCGGCAACAACAACACAGCCAACAAAATTAGCACCAAATTACGTATATTCATATGTATACTATATACGAAGACAGCTCGCAAAGTATACGCTACGATATAGGCAAACGGGCTTACATGGCGACGGCTGTGACGGCCCTTCCCCATATGCATTTGCACAGCGCTGCCGTTGCGGCTGTGCCCCCAAAACACCCCTTCTGATTGCCTTTCTGGAAGCAGTAATAACAAGTGGAAAATCGCGCAGTGTAGGCATTCTTTACATGAACTAAAATCGAAGCCAAGAAGACGGCTTTCTTGTGATTACAGGGGCCAATACAGGATGGCATTAAGTGGTAGGAGAGACACTCGACGAAAGCATCATAGACTGCTCTTTCTGGCTAATTGTTTGTGCATGCTGGCAATTTTCCTATTGGCACATTTCGGCTCCCTGCTAAGTCGAGCACCCACCGATTTCGAATGGCGAAGTAATGCCAAATTAGTGCACGACTTCGAGACTTCAACAAATACTTCGCGTTCGATGACTAGGTAAAAAAAAAGCCTGCCAGACAGGTGAAGACAAGTAGATGACCGAGTTCGCGGGTGCACGTTAGATGTATGCACGATTTCCTGACAGCAGCGTGCGATAGGGAAGCTAGTGGACATCTTTTAGTTGGTTTCTGGTGTTGAATGGAGTGATTGACGCACAATGCTGGGTGGCTAATTAGTGTCCTATTCAAGCAGCCAGTGACAATGGCTCAGAATGAAAGCACGATTGGCGGGGGCGAGCCGGAACGAAGCCGGTACACGATCAGATCAGAGCACAATAAGACCGAACGAACCAGCTCAAGCCATTGACTTGAGTCATGAGACACACATGCATCCATACTACTTGAGTATGTCGTCACTAGCACAATCGTGAAATACTACCCAGCAAACGTACGCGCCGGTACGTGACCGATTCACTGTACAATAATAACAACGGAAACATACATATACGAACAAATATCCTGGTAACTATATCATGACGTATATATACATGTATACATCATGATTAGATATTTTTGTGCATATGATAATTATAAGGATAAGCAAGACATCAGAAAGAGCTGTGGTCATCATGAACGAAGTGAAACCGAGATGAAACCCGTGACATATATATACACGTCAAATGAACAGCCAGAGAAAATATTCACGCCATTACATCATAATGCGGAAAGAAAGAAAGAACGGATCTGCCGTGAACAGACAGCCAGTCGATTAGAAACACTCAATGATCATGATAGGAAACAATTGCGCAATCAAACACTTGTCGAAGTTCAGCTCGTTTTTCGGCTCGCAGCTTGGAAATCCTGAGAGGTGCGATGGGGCCCGGTGCGGCATCACAAATGACTCGTTCTGTTCGAACGTTTCGTGTCGGCAGGATGGTGGCAAAGCAAAGTACGTGCCTGAATAGTGAAGCAGTTTATGGCTAAAATGATTCTTAACATGTCCACCAATCGAATGCACAGGCACATCTATGAACATGTATTGAGACAGCCATTTGCTTTTTCCAACTATAAGCGCAGTGAATGATTTATATCGACAAGCGATGTTACCATGCCAGCATTACATGGCCTTCACCATTCTTCGGCCTACACAGGAACTCGTGCATTTCGTTATTGATGGGCTTTTTTTGTGTAACGGAAACGCTCATTCGAAAGCTTCTAGATAGTGTCTTCTGTTTTTGTCATGTTGTCGAGACAATTGTTTGTCAATTTCCAATACACGGCTTCATTATAGTGCCATCATCGCATAAAGGGCTGCAACTGATACAGACTCGTACTTATGCATTTGTCAACTAAGCATATTGTCATCATTGACTAAGGATTATTACAGCTGAACAGAAATTCCCGGTTTTCACACTTTTCCCATTCCGTAGGCACGAAAACTGCACGTAAAGGGCCGCCCGAGTTTTTTATGCTATCATGAATATACAGTCGTGCTAATTATAATACGTCACGAGCAAAGTCTTACTGAGCTCAAAAAAATGAGAGCCCAACAAAAAATTTCTTCATTATATTTGCACGTTTATGCCCATGTCCACTTATCTATGACTCGCTATTTTGTTGTTATTATTCCTGCCCTCGCTTCAATGTTCTCACCGTTTGTTGTTGTTGTTGTTATGCGTCGCAGACTGCTCCTGCTGCTAGTACCGGCGCCGCTATTCGCGCTCTGCCGTTTGACGTTTGAAAAGCATCAAACACGTCTCTATAGGTCCATAATGGCTTTGATGATTATGCGATCCGAACGACAGCCACAGGTCCACATAATAGAATATATAGTAAATTATAGAATCTGATGGGATGGGGAAGGCGAAAAATGCAAGCTATTGCCATTGGTATTTTTACTTTTGCTTGACGTGCGTCCTTTATAGAACTATATATATATATATATATATATAAGCCCCTGTATAGTTTTGGTCGCGGTGTTTATGAATGCTATATTCTGATTATGTTCCTTAGCAGTGAACGCAGTCGAGGGCGATAAAGATGGTAGGCATGCAGAAACTTCTTCGATAGATAGAGTGTTGAATAAGCCACATGTCAACAAAACGTTATTATATCCAACATTCATCCAAAAGATAACACAATATCGACAGGAAGGCTATAGGTGTAACCTTGAGGGAAGGTGAACCGTGAGAAAAAAATTGCGTCAGCTGCAATGAAGTTCCAAATAAGTAAGAGGTTTTTACCAGAAATGAGTGCAACACTGGCCACTTTTGTTTCCAGTGAATTGAAGTTGCGAAGTTTGACATTACCAACGGGTTCACTCGGATGTGCCTAAATACGTTGATTTAATAATAATGAGTACCAGAGGCCTCAATGCGCGTAACATTTAAGATACATTGATGTGAGTAAACTCGAAACAAATGTTCAGTTAATGCATAATGACCTTCGCCACCTGCTGAATTGGTCCTAAGTAAAGGCGCCCCGTCTTTGCGCGCCTTCTACGATGACTTCCTAGAAGTGATTTCGTTCTTACATGTATGCTTACCTCACACCGGGAAGTTGGCCACTCACGTCTTCAAGTTAACGACACGTATAATAGCTGCAGCGTCCAATGCCTTGCGTAACGGAGCAACCACATGTGTTCCGTCTCCGACTAGTATTAAACGTCTGATCGGTGGCCTATGTGTCGCGCTTCATTTGCCGAAGATTCGACAGCCTCATGTTACAGAGGTCAACGACGTTTGATTTCGCAGCATTTCGAACTGGTTTCGGTATCTCCAATCCAACCAATAGCCCTAGGATCTCTGTTTTTTTCACGAACCAAACTTTGAAAGAATATATATATATATATATATATATATATATATATACATATAGGGTACAAGGTAGGTCGTAGAATTGTGCCAGATGGGGTAATTCAACGGTCTTAAAGTGGCCAGGATGCTCATGCGACTGTGTGTCTGTCTGTGTCGACCTACCTGTATGTTTTATGTCTTTAGTAGGCGTCTGTGCTCGTTATTGGGCCAGTATGCGCTCCAACACTGGCTACTTAAGTAGAAAAATACATTGCCAAAGGTTGCCGCCGAAATTGAACTATCGGTTACTCGTACTTTTTTGACGATCATGATGGCTTTTTGAATGACGACGGCGTAACTTAGCACTCACGATAAATCCCGTTCGCGAAGCATAGCGTAACTGACCTGAAAAAATGAGGACCGTTTGGGACCTTAGAACGACAGTGCGTATCATCTGGTACTGAGTCCGATGACAGACAGTATCTTATAGTCTATCGTAGAAAATGCTGTCGTAGCACTATGTGCGTGATATATTGACCGCACTCAACAAATTAGCCTTAAAGTAATTCCTTATAGTATAGCTGGGATACATATATCTTTGATTTACATGTGGAAAGCGAACACATTGCGGTTTCCGTTGGATACATGGGTCTTTCTTTTTCTCTGACGTTTACAGGGCAGGTGCGTGGCTGAAGCGCCCAACTTCCATCAAAAGAGCGAGAATAATCGTCATTTAGAAAAAGCGCATCCTCACGACATCAACGCCTGCCTGATGCCCATGTCACGTTACTCGCTCGCACCCCTTAAGTACCATCAACTAACTGAGATAACCCAGTGAGCCGTATGTTACTGTGCGGGCCTACGACAGCCATTTCTGCTGTTGCTGCAGCGCCCTCCGGCTTAAAGTCTATGACGATGAGGGTGGTAGAGGTATCTGTTAAGGTGATACTGCTGTCTCCCACCCTGGTTGCCTTTCGTTCCCATCCGTCAGACGCGTCTGCTCAACGTCGTGAAGACGTCGTCCTCTCGATCACTCGTCGCTACTCAGTCAACGAGTTCCTACATGACCAGGATCGGCCAGGTCATATGTCGTCTACTCGGAAGTAGCTAAACGACAGTGACTTGACTGTGTATTCGTAGGGGATTTCAACACCTCCCGGCGCCCCTCATCATTGCTAAGTAGGAGTCTGAACAAGTAGCTAAGTAGGCGTTGGGGCTTGTAGGCAGTTGAGAATATTGGCAATAAATGAACCGAATAGATCGTGTTGTCTGCAATACGCTTGCGGCAATCATTTTTGTTGGCTCTTCACGAGGCCATGAATACCTTTTTTCCTTTAATCTGTTTATGGCTAGATACGGGTTCCAAATCGAACCATGCAGCGACGTCTCGCCGACGTCGTAAGATTAAGCTCGAAATGCCATGTGCATTACGGAAATCAACACCATTTGGTTTATTTCGGGCAACCAATAAAGGTTTGAATTGAAGAAGTATCTCTACGCGAGTGTATTGGTAAAAAAAAGTTTACTCCTACAAGGAGCAGATCAAGGGGTTTGAGCACTGACTTAAGTAAGAACGATTACATACGAGAAAAGACAAAACTTGCTGATTAGATTACCACCCAGTGCATATATATAAGAGCATATTGGTCCTTAACTAGGTTCATCGACCTGCAAAAAACCAAAAATACTTCATGAAAGTCAATAAAAAAAAAATGATATACAAGTACTGATTTCAGTAACGGCAGTCACTTCCAATAAGCATCTGTTAAAAATTTAGAATCTCTGTAAAATGAAGTAATTTCTACGAATTAAATTGGAATTGAATCCTATTGACGATGTGCGATCATCAGTATTTTATCAATATATTGCTTATTTTATTGACTGTTCACAGCATCAGTTCGTAAGAGTGAGTTTTACACAGTCACCACTAACGGCTCAGCCACTTCTCAGGGGGCATTGTATCGACGCTTGTTAAGCGTGGTCTTATGCAGACCACTCAGCTTTAGGTGTGGTCGGATGCTACATCTTCTGTATGATGTAGCAGCATAGTCGAAATTGTGAAAATGAACTTTCGAAATGTGGTAGTTAACGAACAAGCTCTACGAACGGACGGGTTATTTCAGGTTGTACCTTCTATCCCTACTAATAGGACAGGTCAGAACAGAATCGCCAAGTGTTGCCATAGTCGTTTGATCATAATTCATCTTATAGTAGTAATTATAGCGCAAGAGCTTTGGGTCTGTCGAAGTATTATGTTCAACCTGGTGATAAGTGAGTGTTTTTAAAGGCGATAGCTATGAATGCATTTCGAAATTCTGCCGCTTCTGTGAGACGATCGGCTCAATTACAATATGTCTGCTGCCGACGCTGCATAATTGCATCATTCGCCATGTTTAGCATAGACAATAGTGCACAGGAAACATTTGACGCTCTCACACGCACACACACGTGCATAAACACTTACTGGTAGAGTTTTCTGGTGCCTTACCATGGTCTCACCGTGGCGATCGCTCAATAAATTGGCTGTCCGCTCTGGTTGATTAGTAGGTTTTGAGTCCGATTCGTATCCTCATGTGAAATTAGAAAACCGAGTTACTCAATGGGACTGGCCGGTTGCAGTCGTTTGTATGATCGCCGTCACGCCACTGCATAAATCGTCTCTTTCTCTCTTCTTAGCACTTGCTCCCTGTGTGACCGCCTTCCTGTTTCCCTATCCTATATGGTAGTTTCATAGGTATTAGGCGACATCGGCCGTTATATCGTCGACAACGTAACTGAAGGTCGCCCATCACTCGTCCGCTGTTACTTATCTACTGTTACGCTGCTGCCAAACTAAAGTTAAATCTACCATTGAGGAAGAGCCCGAGTATCGGTTAGCGATGCGTCGGCATCAAAAATTTCCGCCGCCACTAGCGCGATTCAAGCCGGCACTAATAAAACCAGCAACGAAAGAAGAGTTAGCTGCCACAGTAACAACGATAACAGAAACCGCTGTGACGAAGCGTGACGTTTCGGTAACAATATATCTGAGATTCATCGCAGGAAATTGCATACTATAAGCAGCTGCACTCTCAACAGAAGTATCAATCTTCCATACCTATTATATATAGAGATATGGGCTAAAAACACATAGAAAAATGCAAGTGTATCCTATATATACGCGCAGCAATATAGACAGAGAAAAGGCTGAAGAAACACGCGAACGGATGTTTGTTACTTCTGATCTTCTGCTCTATGTCAACTACTTTCCGCTTAATGGTAAGCTTATAATAAAACGATGTGATAGTCTAACAGATGTTTATAGCTATAATATGTGTTATACAACCTCCTAGGGGAATAAGTGTGTTCCCTTAGTTAATATTCACCGGTTGACATTGGCGCCTGCCTAATAGATTACTGAAGATAATGCATACGTACCATTGACATTAATTGAATCCGCTCACATATGTCTATACTCTCCTAGAAAAAAAGGACGTCTTTGTACAAAGAATTACTGAATTACATACGTGAAAATAGCAATTTAGTACTCTGGTGTATAGATCCGTCTTATGACGTGATTGTGTAAACAGAACAAGAAAAACCACGCTGAAATTTCTACTAAATTCAAGCCCCGAAATCGAAAATTCAATTCTGTGCTTGGCGCGCATCTAATAAAGCGTCAGAAATAGTAAACAACAGCTTCGTTCAACATTATTGAAACTAGTGGACTTCATAACGCGCTTGTACCGTGGGGTTATTTTCTGTTTTGTGTTTCCAGCTGGTAAACTGCAACGGCAAAATAAAATCAAGGTTAGACCCTGCAACATTCGAAGATTGCAAAAACACTTGAGCATTTCCATCGTTGATACAATGGCTGACGAAATGAAGCGCTCATTTATGTAGAAGAGAATTCATTTTCTCACGGTAAGATTCTGGCAGCTGCGTGTTTCTTCTCTGTATGAAGACAATTACTAAGCGAATAAATCATTTTTAGTCACTTAGAATGTTATGTTTTTACTTTAAAATGTTAACAAAGGCAAACAAAAGTGATGATCTATGGTTAGACTAACGTATGCTTTCTTAGAAAGTAAGCGACAATGCACGCGAACAGTATTTGCAACATTTACTTACTTATTTATACATTTATTTATTGTAAAATTATAATAACTTAAAAGTGAACGCTATTGCTAAGTTATTTCAAGTGGCTATCCCGACCTACCCTCTTTTTAAAATACTACGCCTCAACAAAGAGGGACTAAATTATGTTGCCGGTGTCTTTAGCCCATGATGCTATTACTTGTACTATTGCTGGATTCGATAGAGATGAACTGGGCTGTCCCTACAAGCCAGATCTGAAAGTGTACTGAAAGCTCCTTTTCACCTACGACCACCCGCCGCTTGATTTATCAATTAATTTACAAAGCGTTCCGGCTTCTAGCCCTCGAGGATTTCCGCAAATTGACACAAATTCCACGACCACAGCTATTTTGGTCTAACTTCACGTGATTTCACTCTATTGGGCCTCCGTCGTTCAGACTCTCATCGATACGGTGATTCTTCTGTTTTCCTATCCACACTTCATTGTCGGCTACTTACCCTGTTGCGCCTGCGCCTGCGCCTGCACTCCCGTTGCACTTTTTTCCATTTTGCACCACGTGCAGTCATCAGCCAGCTCCGCTAGCAAAAATTATTTGATGACACTAAACCTGAAATGTTGCAGACTTCGTCAGCTGCAGCGGATTGATCGTCGAGTGATGCTCTGTTGTCAAGGAGGACGCAAAGCCCGGTAAAAATGTTTACCCTAGCAGGCTTATAACGAACAAACTAAACCAGCAAGAAGCAAGCTAAATTTTTTCTATTGAGCTTTGGAGAGATTTCGAGAGACGACAGACGGCGAGAGACAGAAAGGATTGTAGATCCTAGTTCATTCAATAAGGGCTGAAACTACGTTAATAAAAATTCAGTAAAATTCATATTGTGGCCGATTCGGGCTAAGTGGAGAAATGATAGAAATGGCTGATTAATTAAATTTGCTCAAAACTTCAGAAGAGACAGTAGAGAGTGCTTCATCATCATTTGTTTCTTCTGTCGTCATTTGATTACGTTGTAGCTTTATGCCTGACGTATGCATTAGACGTTTTTCAGTCTTCATGAAATTTCAGCAAAACGATCGGGAAAAAAAAGATTTACGCGCTATTTTCTCAGGCTACTTTGTTAGTAACCTCTATGAGGAAGCGACGATTTTCGTCAAAGCTCGCTTGACCAACGATTAAAGATCAATATTGCCGACTAGTTCCTGACGTCAACACTTCTATCTGGTTCGGTAAAATGAGCATATTTATATAGTAACAGTCGTGCTAGCACTTACTAGCCGACCATTTACACTGACAAACCGTGGGCCCAAACGCAGTTTCCGAGTCACCTGGATCCGTAGACAGAAAGAAATGCCAGCGGTGTTATTGCCTTTAACGTTCGTTTAAAGATGTGTCAAGTATGAATAGCCATTACCGCGATCACGGTCCTGTAGTTCTGAACTAAAGTACAGTATCTACTGATTTCAATTGATTTTCCTAACGTCACGGGAGGCGAGATGCAGAAGAACAACGTGCAGAGATCTGCAATGCAGAACTCAACGTTTTAACAATTAGAGAACTACGACAGGTAGAAAACGAGCGCATAACACCTTCGCTACGTTTATTAAAAGTTAAACGTGTGTTTACAATGTCCAGCCTGCTTATGGGTATTTTTACTGACTGGGCAGATTTTCGGCAAGACAAAACGTTAATATTATTACTAATGGACATTATAATGTATTGAAGAAGAAAAAAGTACAGAAACCCTGCCAAACAGACTCGTCATAGTTTAAGGTGCATATTCGGAACCAGCTTACGATTTTGTTTGAACTATTTGGCGAGGTCCAAGGACACCTGCTACCCGAACAGATAAGTAAACAGCGCCACTAATTACAGTACGTAATCAATTCACTGTTGATGACTTTTTGCATGCGGTGGCAGCTAATATATGTTTGATGAAGACGATCCCAAAAGCGGTAAGCTTCACCCGGACGGATGATGCGCTCGTTTCAAAAACTGATAGTAAACTTTTTTGGCTGAAAGAAATAAAGCAGCTCGTGAAGCCCATAATAAACAGATGCGTCTCAATTACTTGTTACTTATCAGCGTATAAACGCGCGCACGACTACATACCTATCTCGCGTGTCATCTTTGCAAAACCCTAACAATGATAAACGGCACGCCAAACGTGAAACGCAAGGAGTTAACAGGAGACTGGTAATGATGTTGAAATAAATGCCCGCCAAAGTCAAAACAATGCCGTCGTTGTTATCAGGCGCGCGTTGGTGGTGGGGGGTAAAATTCAACTGCAGTATATCTCTTGTATGTTTCTGTTTCTAGCAGTTTCGTCCGTGTTGAAACCGGCAGTTGGATGTTTATATACATGGCTGCACCGCTGCTTCTCCTGCTGGTGATCAAGCAGAACTAAACACTGAAATGTCGATTGCTGCGAATGAGGTTACGACATCTGCGGAAGTTTTTCAGTGGTGAAGACCTTCTTCACTCCTCAGCGCGAATCATTGTACTGGTGCCATAAGAATCGCTGAACACTGAAGACCGCTAGCTCGTTTCTGTCACCACAGCTGTTTGTTACTGTTATTTTACTATTACGATTATTGCATCTGTTATTCTGTAGTCTAGAGATAAATACGTCAGAGCGGAGCGGAGCGAAGCTTCAAGATTGTGGCTAAAATCCTGTGAATTGTAAAAACATTTTTACCAACGGTAACATAGCACTTGTTCCTTATTTTAGCACGCGTCGGCGATAACACAGAATTGCCGCATCGAATTATTAATTTCAACATTTCTTGCTAACTGGAGCTTGTTGTGCGTCCATTCGTTTAACAATGCTACCTCACACGCGAAGGATCGAATCAGATCCGTGTAATCGAGACCGACGTGAAAGATGAACGTATCGGCGTTTATAGTAGCATACGTAAGAAGACTGAACAAAATACTCGACAACACACGATTCGAAATTGTTGATAGAGCGAACGCCGCGTCTACAAGGGGCATCTCAGAGGAAGGAGGGACAGAGGCTAACTCAGTGTATCATAGCTAGCGCGTGCTAACGAGATCGAGACGGTCTAACACTGAAACGAACTCTCATTATGCGGATCTACTCGTAGTTGACGGCTGAGAAAGCGCGATGACGTTACTGTTTGGGAACATAGTTGTGTAAAAGATCAGGCCAATGTGTACAGAGGGGGGTTCGTTTACAGTCCACTCTCACTTGTAGCGACCGTCGCCACTCGGCCGCCTCATGAGCGTCCCAACAATATTTCTCCTTATCTATTCAAATTCTTTTTTGTTTCGAATCCGCCCATTCAACTGACGGTGCACTATATGCATACAACACACTTCTGGGTGTCAGTATGATCGGCCAATGAACCCGGTAGCCATTTAATCCTTTTGAATATAAAGATTAAACGGCTCAACTGCATATATGTCACGGCATATGTGAAATAGACGTATGGGCGTTCAGCGGTGACCACTTGCGTTTCTACTCGACTGGAATCAAGCTCCGCCGATATTGATTTCAACCCAGTTAACAGCGGCGTTGTTGTGATGAGTAAAATATCTGTTACTATTAGAGTGGTCGACGTAGGAAAACAAATGTAAAATTTATCTACTCATTTCCTACATTTGTCAGACATTTCATCATCGCATACTTATCGCAGCTGAAACGTCATCGCAAATATAGATAGACAGAGAGACACATGTAGGTATGCTTCTGTCGTTATATAAATACAATAAACCGTTAATGACACCTTCACAGGAATACAAACCAGATCAGAACTGTTTATGCTCTTCGTTCTTCTTTTCGTGACGTCACTGACCTGAAAAATGTCTCAGTTAGTCATTGTCCTCGTATAGCATGCTGGCAACGTAAAGCATACAGCCAATAGACAGTCATTCATTATTTCGTTCAATAACCGCAGCAAATCAATGCACCCGAAAGTGCAGCGGCTAGCAATGCCGTTATACGCTTTGAGGGAATAGCGAAGAAAGCCTGTTAATATAAATCGCCGGTGCGGACCTGACTAGGGGGTTGATGTACCGATGGTTGCTAGTCATGGTCACGGCAACGGCGGACGCTACGGCAATAGTATTTCGAACGTAGGACATTTGCATTCGATATCTCGGCAGATACATACAGTGTTATTAGCTTGGGCTTTTTTTTTTCTTAGGCGTCAAGTGTTCGCAAGTGATGCAGGTGGTGTATGATGACTCACCCAACGGTACGACGTTTCTTTGTCGTTGTTGTAGCGGATGTCGACACTGTTGCCCTTACGTTCGTTGGGGCTGTTATTGCTGCCGCCAGCAGCATTATTATTATAGCAACTATTTTATACAATGGTATTTATGTTGTTAGCGAGGAAGAAGACATTGAAATTTTCTGCGGCCAAACACAGCTCTGCATTGCATGTTTTTCTAGTTTTGCCCCGTCGCTGTTACTGGTGCTTTTTGCCTCTTCGGTCGCTGGCTGTCGGGATGAATGGCGATCAAATACGCTGTAAAGTCAGCTTTTGGTACAACCCCCAAGCGGTTCTATCCCAGACACACGATTTTACCGCAAGCCCAAGATATTATGGTGACAACGGCAGTCGAGCCGCGCATGATTCTATCATTCTGACTGGCTGTCATCGCTTGTGTAACAGCTTATAATGAATAATTGTAGCTCATAGATTTTGACAGAAATGAAAAAAAAAAAAGGAAAAAACAGCAACGGAAAAAATACAGTTATGATCAAAAGAGAAACATCAGACGATGAACATACAACGCGTACTACATAGTGATGTAGTTCCCTATGCTAACTTCGTTGTAGTGGTGTGTTGACAGATATCAGAATTATGATATTGCTGATTGAAGTTGTTGACTTCAGCAATATTATTGATTTGGTTGGGCGTACAGTGTGAGCTGTTGTATTCATCTTGAAGATACCGGCGAAGCGTGGTAACTGGCCACATGAGTAATATGAATACTGTATATGGATATGTAAAGAAAATGGTTTATGAACGGATAACTCAATGCGGCTCATGTGGGAGACCTATGTTCTTATTCAGCGATACGTTTCAGGAACTAGAGAATAGCACTTAAGAGATCAGTACTTGGAGACCCTGTCACCTTATACTCACTAACCTCACGTGAAGTCTTTCGACGCAGATACGCAGTCATGTCTGTGACACTATGGGAAGACCAGCTCGAAATGTATTAGGAAAAGAGGGTCACATGATATTATTATTCCCTTACACTGTGCAGTAAGTTGAGATGAAGAACTCAAACAATTTAGAGATTCACTAAGTGAGAACCTAACCTGAAACCACACAGTTGTTTGTCGGTCCTGTCTGTCTGACCACCGAGGCAGACCTTATCGTTATTGATAGATGAAATTGCTGCCTATACCGCAAAAACACAGAAACACATCGACCGTCCTAGCCATGTAGCAATAACAGCAGTGATGCTGCATCATTTCAAACAAGTTCCATCGTAAGCGCGACTGGCTATAGCGTAACTGTAATATTTGATCATCTATCGGTGTCTATCCATATGTCACACGCCAATTTAAGGACATACAACAGGACAGATGTTTTTGCGCCGCTAACTATTTAGCTATGTATTAGGGCCTGTCGCGAAAGACATGTTTACCTTGATGGCTTCTTTTTGTGACAATTTTTGGCTAGGATGTTGTTATAATGTTAATTATCCTTGCACAGAGTACTAATAGCTTGCTATACGAGCTGATGATATCTTAACGATCACCTGAAAGTAATTGCATTGCTTTGCTATATGATGATTACAAGCAAATTAACGTATGGAGCTAACCAACTGGCCTGGCGACGCTCTGACGTAAGATAAATGACGTAATCAAAATCTAATCAAATTTGCTCAGAGGTGAGTGAGTCGGGCATATGAGGCGGGCCAGAAGGGATGCTGTGCCTATTGCGCCATATGTTTGGTCGCTTCACGTCGAATGATTTCTGTCCGTTGGCTAGATCCCAGCTAGGACGATGACTTCTTGAGGGCGCCTGACGCTAATAACCACCACCGCGACCGGAGCGGAACAGACCTTTGCACTGGCATCGTACAGCAACGTACGCCATATTTGACTCAAGCAGAACGTGTTCAACGTCTATCTGCAGAACATTCGCGTACGGTTTATCAGTCGGCTAGAACTGGTGAATGCCATACCTGAAACAGTTAGCATCGACATTAGAAGCTGAGCCCTGGTGCGATCACGGAACGTTGTAAAGACTGCGAGAGAATGTATTGTCTTTGTTTTGCCACGACATGCGAGGTATGCGGGGGCGAGCGCAAGGTGGCAAGAACTCAGCTCACTTTACTTGACAAGCGCTCATCATACTATGATAGCATGAGAGATTGATAGGTGGATTCGTTGGTGTTGTTATTGGCCTTATCATGATTGCATAAGTATGGATGCCAATTAGCTAGCGTCGTTTGTCTGTCCCATCTGTACGATGTCCAGCTCTAGTCGACGATGCATTCAGGCTCTGCATAGATCTGAAAACCGAACAATGAGCGTCACGCTCGTCGACCATTACAGTCTAGGCCCTATACGGTAAAAACAAAGTTGCTACGAATCCAGTCAATGTAGCGATATACAACGAAGACAATAAGGTGATGGCTTCAGAAGCCTCGGTAGCCATTGCCCCCACTTGAACGAGCTACGAAGCAGTTGCACCAAGCTAAACGACGAATGGGCTGGGCTGGGCTGGGCTGGGCTGGGCAGGGGCTAATGTCGCTTTGTCACCAGAGCCAACAGAATGCTGCTGCAGTCAGTGCAGTCAGCAAAGTAACACGGCGGCGATTGTCCATATCTTCTGCCGCTCGTGGTCCTGTATAGTTATCGTTCTCTCAGCTCAGTAATAGCGGCAGTGGAAGCGATACAGCATTGCTTATACAACCATCGCTACCGCATTTACCCCAGCAGTAGCTCTAGCTGCAAAAAAACTACCGCAATGATAGAGGCGATGACCGCGACGTCACACCGCCATAACAAAGACGACTACGCTGGCGCCCTACGACGGCAAGTACCGGCAACGTGTACCCGAAACGACAACAACGCCATCTACGATGTTATCGACGCACAGCAGGAATAGGAGTGAATGGGTGGGCGTGTGTATATCTCTCTCACGCCGCTGCTTCAGACAGGGGAACAGGCCCTTCGAAGATGTTGTGAGCAGTCGTGTGGAGAGACAACATACACACAGACAGACAGAGGACAGCAGCAACATCAACAACAGAACATTAAACCAGGTCGTTGTTGCCATTATGCCGTGTCGTTCTGTTCTGAAGAAAGTGATGCGGATCATATCAGGCTACCAGACTGAACGCTAGTATCGTTTTTCAGTGTGAACTACTGAAGCATTTGCTTACGTCAATGCATAACTATACTGTAGGAAAGCGATAAAAGGAAAACGAGATCCTGGGGAAAAACGGGTGAAGGCTCTGGAGTGGGCCTAAGCTAGTTAGCGACAATGGCAGCTCAAGCGATGGTGTTGGGGGCAAGAAAGCGTTATTTTGTTTTCCCTGAAAAAAATTTGCTGCTTCGTTCGCGTCGCTAGCATGCTTCTGCTCTAGACCATTGTCCTTCGCCTCAGGCAACGGGACGTTGACGATACAAAACTCGCAGAACTTGAAAGTTGTAAGAAATACACTAATCGTAAAAGTAGAAGTCGTAGTATGCGTAAATGTGACCTATTGTAGACGAAATAGGTGCAGACCCTTCCCCAATCTGGAGCAGGTGTATCTTCAGAAATTTTTAGATTCCTAGGGCTTGTTCACTTTTTCTTGGAAAACTGCCGTTTCGTCGTAATTTCTTTGCTGCTCTGTTTTTTGGTCAGCCTCTAACAGCAGCGCCCGGAGACGGGAGAGGACACTCAACCAGCAAAGCCATAAAGGCCGCTGCTGGCACTACGACAGCGAGAGCAGTAAATCGCCATAAGCGGTTGTAGCAGACAAACTTCACCGTTGCTTTTGCTGCTGCTGCTGCTGCTGCTGCTGCTGCTGCTTCCATAGCATCCCTAGAACCCGTTTCGGATGCCTATTGTTTCCGTCGGCTGCGCGACTTCAACGCAATATAGCGGTAATACTGTAGTATTCAAGGAACATGTATGGCTGCTTGTGTGTTTGTTTGAAACTATTCATGTGCTTGAATATTCCCTTTCAGTAGGACTCGTACAAGTAAAAATAGTAGTCCCATGAAACGCAGCAGAGGACCGCCCGGGTGTCGGCGTTGTCACATCAACCAAATCATTGTTGTTCCATAGCGAAGTCGGAGTCAATCCTTCTGACTTCGGTCGTGGTGCTGATCACGACGACGCTACTAATGCGTCCAGAGGGAGGACGCGCTAGCGACCAATCGAACGAGCAAGCCTCACAGGCAGACAGAATTACAGACACAGCCGGGGCATATATAAAATTGCTTGCGCTTGGATGCCGCTTGGCTCAGTATTCTATTCTTTGTGTTGTTGGCGTCGACGCGCAATGGCGCGGTGCCGGCGATGGCGCTCTGTGAGCGCAAAATTATCGTCAGCTTCAGCGAATGGAGAAGCAGCGGCAGCAGTGAAGTCAACGATCCGTCCAAGGCCAACGCTGGTTACCCACTACCTCGGCTTTCTTCTCGCCCTCGGCTACGGTTCTGCTAGCGGTACCATCGGAGGTGTATTTGCCACTGCTGCTGGTGAAGCGGCACGCCGACGACAACAGCGTCGGCTGACCAACAACATACAGAACTAGCTGACCGGCTTAGCTCGGCCAATAACAACGAAGCGATGCCCTATTACCGTAGTAGCAGCAACAGAAAAGCAGAAACCGGAGGCAAACGACGACGAGCGCGCAGGCAGCAGCGGCGGCCCCCATGCCAACACAAGACAACTGCAGAAACAGCTACAGTAGCAGCGGCAGACATAACAGCAAGAACAACAGCGGAACGACGAGCCTCCAGCGACGGTATTTCTTTCGCTTTTTTTGCGATGAGTTTCTAGAGAGCTGTTTTTATACAAGAGTTATATAACGCATTTGTATATGCGTCGGTAGCGTGTAATCTTTTCAGCCAACGAGCACGCATGCTTTTACAGTACACTAGAACCAGTAATCGTTGGGCAGTTTTAACGGGACGACAGCGGTCGGGAGCAATAGCAGCGTAAACGTTGACAGTTTGTCGAAGTTAGGAACCAGCAGCAAAAACAGCCAAAAGTAAATATATATATTAATTTTTCAGGCCGGCAATTCAGTTTCGTTGGCACTGACTTGAGCTACTGGTGGCTGTTCCTTGTTCGGGCTGAAACAAGTACGAAACGTCCGTTCCTCCAGCGAGAATAGTGGTAGTGATAAACGCAGCAAAAAGTTATAGATAACAGGACCGAAATGACGTCGCGGCCATAATTCCGACAGCCAGTTAGGTAGGCAATGCCACATAATATAAAACAACAACAACAACCCTACAACATCGGGGCAAATTTCTTGAGCAGAACGAGCCAGAGCGGAGGCTGTTACGACAAACAGCATCCAGCCAGCAGCAATCATAGGCTAACCCGGGCTGGGTTTGGCCTCTACTTCGACTCCGCAGAACGAAAGGCTCGATGTTACTTTTAATCCGAACACGATTCAAACAACAAATCAGTGGCAACGATTGGCTTTGCCGGTGGCAATTGACGTCTTCTTACTCCCTTTGCACGAAGGCCCCAACGATAATTTGGTATAGAAGAGCATCGACCAACTTTCAGATGCGTGTCGAAATTTCGTCGTTACTACTACTGCTGCTGCTGTTTTAGCTAAGACATCAACTCATTTATTGACAGATACGCACACAAACACGCGAGTAAACAAGCTGCTTTTTGTTTCGAAACTATATATCTTTGTGAAACTATATAATTTTAATAGCAACAGCGATGAAGACCGCAGCTATGGCTTGCAGTATCGCTAGAATGACGGAAACTCAGACGGCAACGGTTATGGTAATGAATGAGCTCGACGTGAGACGACTCGCTAAAGCAAAACACGTGCCATATACACATTAGCATATACATAAATATATGGATCTAGTTGAATAACTGCATTGCAGAGATTTATATGGAAAGACTGCGTGCGCGACATATATTAATCAACTAT
Source organism: Varroa jacobsoni (assembly GCF_002532875.2). Lineage (NCBI taxonomy): Eukaryota > Metazoa > Arthropoda > Arachnida > Mesostigmata > Varroidae > Varroa > Varroa jacobsoni. The sequence goes on from NW_019214440.1 coordinate 112,735, forward strand.
AGCATGCAATTCCAATTCTAGCTATCGTCGAGCTATAACTTAGCGATTTCTTTTTCACAGAGAAATTATAAAAACGCTGATAGCTCACGGGAAGGCGTTGCCTATGATTTGTTGGCTTGAGTTCTGTTTTAACTTCATACAATGACATACAAAGATGAATCTGTCCATTTATGAGGATTACAAGCGTCGCGGAAAAACGATAAGTATATATGGTTTGACGCTCGGAATGAGCTGGATCTCTTTACGCTTAAATTCTGGCGACTATCCCCTCCATTAGAAACTTTGCAAGTGCCCGTGTCTCTTTCCTCCTCCCGCGCGATAAAATTCTGTGCCATACCGTCTGAGGATCGTCGTTATTATGTGGCCTGTACACTGTTCGTCGTTTGTTTACCCGGTGTGTACGTGTATTTGGACGAACAGTTTTTGTTTAACTGTGTTTATTGAATGTTTATCATTTCCACCCTTGATTCGTACACATTACTGATGTCTGTACATACCTCTGCTATTCTCCATCTCAGCCTGTCTCTTCCGTTCGTCCAGTGATCGAAACCCGCCCGTAAAATGCATAGTCTATCTCTAGAAGCCACTCAACCAGGCGGGGATGTTCTCTCTGTGTTTCATCGTATTTCAGTCATCGTTTAGTTCTGTAGGTGTTCTTTCATCGCATTGTCCTGACGCATCTGTTGCCGTCTTTGCTATAGCTATTGCGTATTTACTTGTATTTGTCTATCTATCTTTTTTTTTGGATTTGACACCGCAGATGTTTACTGCCAAAGGGGATGGCATGGCAGTAGCCGTGGTATAAAGAACAACTCCAAAACAAGCTCCAGAGGAACGAATCGGTCTGAAGCCCCTTCCCCTCTTTTCTTTCCCCCTAGTGACGGTGGGACAACATCACGTGGCTGTATCACCACTATATCGTACTATGAATATACGTAACGTAGTCGTAGACAGGCATATATTTGTAGCACTACGCATGTTGGCACGCAAGGCGCAGTCAGGAAATAAACTTAGCACGAGCAGCGGTAATGGGAAAATCACCAGTCGTTGCTTTGTGTTTACCACAGCAGCCCTCGAGCGCCTAACGCCCGCCCTAACGCTGGCGATACTTGATGGGTAAGCGTGAATTATAACGATCAACATTGGATAGCAACACATAATCGAAGCGCATCATTGTCATACTAGGTATATTGCAAGCCCCGATCAACAGTTGGAACGACAGCGAAGGCCGGACTGTTAACGGCAAAGGGATCTGTCATTATGACGCTCGAACGGTTCGTCGGCGTACAATTTGAGTGTTTTCCTTTCCTCTTTTTGTACATCGTCTCTCTACATGGTTATGCACGCCGCCACTTAGGGAGACCTGTCCGTTGTCTAAAAGTGTTGCCTACGGCCACTGCCGGCGCCTAGATGCTGCTCGCTATAATAGCGTCAATGTCATCATAAGAGGAAGTATAAAGAGAGAACGACTAAAAGGGCCACTCAGAGATGTAAATCCTCTCTGCACTGCTGTTGCTGCTGGAAGATGGCACGGTGCCATCGCATGTTCATCCATACAATATTTATCTGCTGATGCTGCCGAAGTAGGCTTTTCAGTACGGCGTACGGTATATACAGTGGTTGATCTGGCGGGAACACAATAGGATGGCTACGGCTGCTTGATCCCGCTAACAGCAAGGGTAGAAATAGGCCTCCTAAGGGCAGGATTAATTATTGGCCACTGCTCGAACTAATCGAGGATCTAGGAATATATCGCTAATGTCTTTTCAATAATATTGCAACGTTTATCGTGTTCTATGAACGGCGGCACCATCTGGGCCAGCGCAGGATGGAAACTGACCAGATTTACTGATAGGGATTATCGCAAAAACGGCACGATGGGCAATGTACGATTGCTAATTTAGCTTTCCGGACTTGCGATGAGCGTTGTTTCTCGCACGAACCTCCCGACTCAAAGACTGGCAGATCTGTAAAACGTATTTAGGACTCTGCACGTACTGCCATGGTAGGCTAGGTCGCGTTTCAGCGACAGCTCGTAGTGGCAGTTCTGGTTATTGTTTACTTCGGACTTCCCCCTTAGAAAAGTTGTAAGTAACAACTCCTTTCGTTGACTTGTTTAAGCTTGTCCGGATAATGTTGTTGTCGTCGTCGTCGTCGTCGCCGTCGCCGTGTAGAGGGCACGGGACAGCACGCGGCAGACAAAACCAATTTGCTTCAGCCCATTGTCAACAGCAGTAATGCGGATCGCATTCGTACGGGACGAAGAGCTCGTCAAGAACTTACCGCAATAGCGACCAGCTCCGACATCGATCGTTGACAACGATCGAAAAGCGGAGACTGAAAGAAAAGGAAGAGTCATTCGGGGTGGAGGCAGACGCATGCAATGGGAAACGAAAACGACGTTGAAGACGCTATCCCGGACCCGAACTCGTTCGTTGTGACTCGTCGTAACACAACTGCCGAATGATATTGAAAAATCGGTCGCCAAGAAATAGACTGGAATGTTAATTTACAACTTTTATCATTATCATCAGTGGAGCTTTTATTGATCTTGGTATCGTTAGTGCCGTTGCTGGTCCTGGAACTGACGTGATCTGCGCTCCCGGGATCAATTTAGCCCATGACTATCGAATAGTGCATTAACCTCTTTTCACTATAGATGATTCGCGATGAATATCGCCTAGATTGTATGCTACCCATTGCTGGCTATATTTATCATTGTTATGGTTGATCGTAGATTTCGTTTTTTTTTTCGGGTACTAGCCCAGTATTGCTCTTCGTGCTGCTTGTTTCTGTTATTCTACCCTTTTTTTCTTTGATCGATTACGAAGGTCCGCCACGAACGATTGTTGTTTTACTATTATTATATTGTTATGATCGTAGACCAGATAGAGTCCGCTTGTTGCACGGTTGGCCCATGGAGGACACGCATACGAAATCAAGTAATAGTTATGAATTTGTCTGTCTGTACACGTGGGTATGTGTGCAAAAGTTGGCGTACATACATGATTGTGTGGTACTATTGCTGCTATTATTATTGATATTATGAATATAGTTGTCTGTTGATGCACACCACTGAGCGCTCGGGTCGCCATGATTTACCAACTGCTCGATACGTACGGCGCGTCGCCAACGCTTTTCTCCGCAACAATTACCCAAACATAATCGGATATAACATTACGAACCAGTGCTGAGTAAACTGATTAACGGTCACCGCTCGTATAAATTGTCGCCTAGTGAAAACTGTTAAATTTTACAGCCGAGCGATTCGACGATACGGAGCGGGGCCGCGAGTCGTTAATGTGATTTCAATCCAAGTTAGCATACGCCGGCGTCAAGCATACGTTCGAACTCAACGGGACACGTCTAACGTGACGAGGAGAATGATGGCGGGAACGCGAACGAGCAGTACAACGATGAAGTGATAGTCGTTGCTGGGAAGACTAAGCTGAAGAGGAGGAAAAAGCAGAATGATGTTATACATTGTGTTTTTGCCAGCGTCAGATGGCTGCGGACGGATGCAAGCGAATATCTTGTCGCTGCCGATGCGAATTGTGATGAACGTCAAAAAGGGCACTCGTCCCCCGTTCGCTGTTAGGCTAACATTTGCCGCTTTTGTTCTGGCAATTTTCTGCCTTCGCGTTCAGTTAGAGCAGGTTGACTCCCGCCCTCACTCGCGATGAGCTGTTGGAAATGCACGTTCTGATCCGCAGCCCAGGGCGTTCGGGATGGGTAGATCACGCTCAGCAGTGGATCACCATCAGTCGACTGCAGCGATAGAAGAGCAAGGCTGGATTGCTAATTCGCGCATTGGGCTTGGCTGGGAAATTCGCTGGCAGCAAAACAGCGACTAGCAGACGCTGACCTGTTAGCCTGCTGGCGTTGAAGCGCGGGCGGCAATGATGCTCAGCACCGCTGGCGGGTTGCCGGTTAAACGTAGTCTGAACCGGCAATAACAACAACAGCCGCAGCATTTGCGAGAGTCAGTAGCAGGAGCAGCAGCAGCAGCGCAACATACCATAACGCCCAAGTTCAAGTTCAGGGTCGACGGGGTAGTGGGCAAACACCCCGGACGCGTCTAGGTCGGTTTTACCAGCATCAGAAACGGCGTTAACGAGCTGCAGCCGTCACTTTGCCGATGGCTGTAGCTACAGAACAGTGACGCTGAACTATGCGTATTCATTCGCTGCCGCCGCCGCCGCCGCCGCCGCCGCCGTCATAGCTACTTCTCAGCCGCTGCAACTGATGGCGATGTCCCCCGAGCCGGCAGCACAACGCCACGGAATAGATCTTTGTGTCGCGCAAACAATAGCGTCACGTAATGGCAATAGCCTATTACACATACGGTATCGCGTTATGATTGCACGATGAATGGCCTCGGAAGTAGACGCTAGCTCTGACAGAATTATTGGCTTTCTGTTAAATATGACGTTTATGGCGTCGACGGTGTAGACGAACTAGACGCGATATTCGCGTGTATGTGGATGATACACTGAGATAGACAACCGTGTACCCATACGATGTTGTTTTTTTCGCAACTAAAAGATCGCCTTCTGCATCGTACTATCAACGTATCGAAACAAAGCCCCGAAGTGGAGGGTGCCACGTGATGCTGTGCGGAGGCATCAATTGGACTTACAGCAGTTTATGAAATGCATGGATCAGGACGCAGGTTGACTGGCAGAAAAACGACGACAAGAACGAATCAACGGGGGCGCACGTGCCAACAAATGATTGTCCAGCCACAGGAAGTTTTTAATTGATTCTGTTACTCCGAGTTATGGTTATTTTTATTGATGTTATCGTTTCCGTCCTGCACCTATGGCAAGAGTACCTGTTCTCATTTTAAAGGCAAAATGTTTATCGATGGACGCGTTTTCACTCCTTTTATCATCATCATTATCCGCACCATCAAAACAGCAATAGCCGAAGTAGTAACATTTTCATCATTGTCTATTCGATAGGATCTATCGTGGCTATTGTGGTCCTGTTTCCGTTTGTTGCGAGTTTTTTAGGAAATGTATGCTGTTGCGGATGTCGCTGCTTTTGTATCATGCATTTATTCCTCTCTCGCTATTTACTCATTTCCCTCGCGTCTGGCTCTCACTCTTGCCAACACAAGTGTCTCTACCTGTTTGTTGTTGATGTTGTTGTTGTTGTGGATGTTGTCATGGTTGTTCTTCTTCTTCGACCCCTTCTTGTTGTTCGTTCCGTTACACCGAATCCGAAGATGACAGGCCGGTGAATCGCTCGTAAATGCTAAGAGGACTATAACGACAATAACGAACGCGGCGATGGATCACATATAGAATATACTTCATTCTACGGGTTCCATGTCTGGTGATAGCGGTAGTAGCGCTGGTGTCGCTGCTAGGGCTGCCGCCGCTATTGCTACCGTTACTATCACAAAGTGGACGGCGCAGGGGGCAATTCGGGCCTAACCGTCTATCGGTGCGGCTGCCGATAGAACAGCGGACGGATACGATTCGACAAGGGCAGCCGTTAGCAGCAGCAGCACCGGCGATGAGCAGATAAAGGGCAAGCCCCGTGTTCTGTAGACAACGGGCTAAGCTTTTTGCCTCCTTGTTGTCGACAAAGCTGGAAATACTAGAGGAGAGTCAGCCGCCAATTACACCAAGTTAGCGGCATGAACGACAACGTGGCGCTAACTAAGGCGGCCGGAGTCATCAGCATTGCCGGAAACATCCCTCCCGCCAGCAGGTAGCTAGAAGGGGACGTCGTCCAAATTGAAGTGTGGCTGCTGCCACCGCCATATAAGCTTGATGACTGATGTCATGGCAGGCGATGAACGTGTACACTGATAAAGTATGAATTGATGGGAAACTTCTATGATGACGCGATGGTTTGGACCTCTACAAGGCACCTCACCGACGGTGTGGATGGGGGCCGAATAAACGATCATGAACATGAGTGGCAAGATAGTGAACGCCAAGCAGGCTGAGCATCAGCTTGTCATGGCCGGTGGTCGCGATGTAAGTGCGAGTGATCTGTGGTAACTGACTGGCTGACGAGTGTCAAAGTCGCTGCTCGTTTTGGCAGAAACTCTGAAAATTTGCCTGAGCTTTCAGTAGTAGTGAAGCGGCGAGTGACGGCTATGAAAGTCGACGGCGGACGTCGTCGACAGACTTGGCATTAGGCTGACTGGCGCGTGTGCAATCGCAAAGTCCGCGTCAGGAGCAAACGCTTTAAAAGGATAGACCAAGGGCTCAACAAAAGTCGTGTCGAGCTACCACTACCGCTGCTGTCGACCACTACTGATACGTCGGTCGATGGGACCCGACGGGATGTTCGCGTCACTGACTCCTTCCAAGGTTATACCGGCGAACCCCGCATATCTCCCCAGATGAACGACGCTGCCGTGCTGCGTCGTTACGTTGAGGTCCGCAGCCAGTTTGGATGGAACGGTAAACCTAGCCAAGGTTCAGCTAAACTTGGGGGCTCGCATAGATCGCACGAGTTGAATATAGGATTCGTCTGCGGAAGATCAATAGCAAAATCTGCCTCCCTGTTATTGGTTGCTTCTAGTTGCCGTTTCGGTGTCGATACGTTCCGCTGTGTGTTCATCAATAGTAGTAACAACATATCCCATCGACATATTATCTGTGGGCCGTCTACTAGCACCTACTTTATGAGAAGGAAAGAAGTGGTTGCATTGTAGCGGCCTTCTCGTAGCGGCTACTAACGAATCCTTCGTTAATACGGCCTCTAATCCGTTAGATCCTTACAGGCCGATGGCGAAGCTATAGCATCATACGACGACAATTCTTGTCTATAGACAGATATATGACCATTGTTACCGTTACTGTCAATTTGGCAATGCTTATCGTGAGGCAAACGTTTGAGACAACAAAGGCTGCGTCATCTCTCTCGCATGGCTGCTTACTTTTAAAAGGTCTTTTTAATAGAAATGTTCGCGTAAGCAATCTGTAAGATGGGCTCTGTTTATAGACATATATAACTTGGATACTATTGTCTCTACCAAATGTACCGTGAATAAAACAGTTATTTCTAATAGTGTTGATAATTAAAACGTCCAGTCGTCAGCAGGTATCAGGATCTTTTTAATTTCGCTATTTAAGCTAAAATGTGTTTCCAAAAAACACCAAAAAGCCAACATGTTTTTCCTAACTAGACGACTGACTGACTGACTGTAACATGGCCTTTAATGAAAAACTCAAAAATCATCCGTTTTAGTTACACAGTTAGACCGCGGTATAGGCTTAAGAGCAGTCTTTGCACGCGGTTGAATATCTTCTCTTTAATTTAAGACTTATCAATGTACCGTTAAGACTGCCGTAATTTTGATCAAGCGGTTGATGTCAATTTAGGCCTATTTAATATCTATCTATAAGTAAACATCAAATATGCCCCCTGTCAAACAAGACGCTTGTAGGCGATTGCTCAATAAACCAAATGCGGATCAGACCAAGCTAAAATTCAGTGAAGCATCTTAGTCGAGTTTCCCGGACGACCCATATTGGTTCGACCGCTTTCTTGTCCCCGCTTACTGGCCAGAGCTCGACAAGAGATAGTAGCTTGCGCGAGGGCTTGCAGTAGCCATGAACTACTGGGAACGAAGTAGGAGATGTTTTAAAATGCGAGCGCCGCTTGTGGGATGCCTTCAAGCAAAGACCAGCAAACAGCTTATAATGGGTGTATTGTTGCCGTAACTTGTTCTGTCCCACCAGTCCGGGCAACGATCAGTAAACCTGTTGCCTGAATACATCCGACCTACTGAAAACGTCCCTTTTTCGTCTCTCCTTTGGCAGGATACTGCGTATGGCGTGGCCATCTAACAACAACAGGCGTTCCAGTCCATTGACGACGCGCGTCGGGGGTGGTAGCAAGATCACCGAATGTCACGGTCTAACACCGGATACCAATTATGAGCTAGAAGCGCGATTCTTGCGTCGTATGTCGCTCGAGATACTGTATACGTCAATAACGCTTTATTAATAGAGGGCAACGCTATGCGACATAATGATATTTGTGAGTATCACTATCATAGATGACTCGCACGATCAGAAAGCGGTTTACGTCTATAAGCCATTGCCATTGTACGAATCGTCGTGTACTGAAAACTACTACTATTTGCACATTTTTTGCGCATCGCGATGAAAAACTTAGAACTTATATATAAAATTTCTAGCTGCCAGCCCAACGTCAAACCGTTTCCTTTCCGCTATTCGATTTGTCCAAACAATTAATCGAGCTAGGATCAGCCAATAACGCACACCGATACATCGTCAGTGTTTCTACAGGACCGAAATACGTACTAATGATCGTTTTTTGTCACAGCGGCAAAATGTACGATATCCTTGCTCAGTTGTCTGTCTCTGGCATAGCTTCGTGAACACATCATAATAATAATACGTCGTGTTTTATTTCATAGCAGGCCTCCATAGCTATGAAAGTTTTCTTACGCTTGCCGGGAAGCATTCGAAGCCAATGAGAGGAAACAGAGAAGGCATATTTACAGGTATACTCATATGCCTATTATTGCCACTCTACCATGTAGCTATCGTTCGAGTCAGTGTTTCGCACAAATATTAATAATGGAATTAGTAATGCCTATTAATGCTATTTCGGTTAATCCATTCAGAATTTTCCTGCTGCAGCTGCTGCTGCCAGCGGCGCGCTTCAACGGTTCTTGCCCGGTGTGACGTTTTTACTGTTGCTGCCGTTGATGGACGGAGAGAGCCATCCGGCGAGTTCTGTGGTGTTGCTGTTGCTCGTCGATCCGTTTTTCCGTCCGTTTCTACGCTTGTCCATCTATCGGCTTGGTGTATTGCCCGTCGGCCCCTTTTATCTGTCTTTGCGTCGTAGACTGTCCGGCGCGTTGGCTGTGACCACCGTTGCATTGACGCTGCTGCTACTGTCGCCCCGGTAGCGACAGGAAGAAACGGGGAAAGCGAAACGTGGTGAAAAACGATGAAAGGGGCAGAAGACGGTTCAAGGCAGTTCACCACTGATCAAACTTCTATTCTTGTCCGATTCTGTATATACATATGTATATATATTATGCGTGTTTGTAGTGTGTTTGTATGTGTATAGTCTGGCCTGTATGCGCCTATATGGATAACATGCAATTCACTAACGGACGAAGCGGTCGAGTCTTTGTGAGATGCTGCAGTATGCCATTGTGTCCATTTAGCTATCCACCTGCGATGATCGACCGGATGCGAGTATCCATATAAACATCGCACGTAATAAATAAAAACAATATAACACAGGAGAATCGACTGGCCTCCGACAATCGTCACAACCGCTAATACAATTAACGAAAAGCGACAGCGTGTTCGGATGGATAAATAGACATAGAACTACGACGGGACAGTGAGCATGCGACAGCTGAGGTACGATATTAAAGCGCGATGAAAAGACGGGGCAAAGAACTACGACATGTGGCTGAACACCGAAGGGTTCTTCGATGCATGCATCTTCTATTAATTCTTCTTCAAAACGATAAACGACGTACCAAAAAAAAAGCCCGTATGGAAATCTTTCTACCGTCTTCAGAAGACAGCTCGACAGGAAAGATGCTGTCAGTTGAATCTACAATACATTGGATTAGAGGGGAAAGTCGAACATCTGAAAGGGTTGAGCTAGCGGGTGACAAATGATAAAAGATTACGAGATGAAGGAACGAACTTATAAGCGATTGGCATATAAAAATTGACTGCAATTGTACTGGTCTGGTTATAATGAGGTTAGTGCGACGTTAGTTAGTAAATTGTGTATATGTAGACTTTAGTTGGAGGGGTAGTAACTGCCCACAGGATGTAAATTCTTATTAAACTAAGCGATAACGTGAGATAACACGACAATGATATACGGTTGCGTTTAATTTACATAAGCTTATTTAGAGGAAATTTGTGCCCGGAAACTTCACTAAGAGGAAGTTAAGTGTGATTATTGCGCCTCTAAATTAGTCAATAAAAAATTCAACTTTTGTTCCGTTGTACAACCTTTTCTGACCGTGGATACGTTCCGGGGTCACTTGGTAGGTTCGAGTCGAACCGGTCCCTGCCTGGCCTTCTAGGATAGTTCTTAAGGTCGCAAATTGCATGTTACGAAACATGCTCCATAAGTTGTGGTCATAGGGATGCTAAGTTCCTTCGTGCATATTGCGCAGATGTTGGGTAAACAAAAACAAATTTAAAAAGCACACATACAGATATCCTAAACACCGTTAATTTAAAAGCGGTCCAAATATAACCAAACAGGAGAACATTACTCGAAATACGAAAAGCAACATTTATAATAAATAGGATTATTTTCATTTGGATCAAAGTGCCACAGTTATAAAACTGTCTTTGTGAAAATGGACGATACCATGCTCACATGACACTTTGATGGTATCAACAAAGGGGTAAAGGGGGCAAAGGGTAACCGTGCGAAGTAAAATTTAATATGCTTTCCATAATGTTTCTCTCTACTGAGTAGAATTCCACTGTTTGATCTCTTATTGGAGTTATTAAGCTGAGAATCGCTGGAAGCTCGTAGCTTCAATAGAGATTAACTTGTATTTAGGAAAAACTAGACTCATAATACCGCAAAGACTCTATCGTTTACAGCGAACATTCTTTAAAGACCAGCTATTACAAAATCAGGCTAGAGCCACTTACTATTTAAGTCTTCCCTTTTCTAAAATTCCCTTTTGTGGTTAAATATTGCTGGTATAAGGCGCACAAATAGGCGCATAACCGACTACGACGATTGGTCCTTATCGACAAAAATTGCGCTGAAAAAAGATAATGTATATATTCATTTTACTCTAGTACCTTGTTAATAAATATGCCAGCCAATTTCCACCGTCTCAGAGGAAACGACTACACTTTTTAGGCCACTGCATGCATGCATCCGTTATCGTACACCGTTGTATTACCCCTATGTGTGAGAAAAGGTATCAAGAGGTAGGCGCGTGCGCGAGTCTGTCCGCGCCTACATCTCGGTAGTGCGCCTGTGTGTCTTTATATGAGTGTTAGCATGGAAAAGTATATTGTAAAAAAGCAATCGTCTCTATTCTTCTTATGAACACAGCGGCGTAAAGGTGACACTTTAATAAATGCTGCTGACGTTTGCGCAGTTGGTCGTCGGCAACAAGAGGGCCATTATGGTCATCATCTTCGTCGGCGTCCACGTTGCTATCGCTCTGCGGCACCCATCACAACGACAGTAGTACCAAGTGAACGCCGTTGCATAGATGATCATTTTCGACAGCCGGATAGATACTTACCGTTCTTATGCTAAATGAGACGTCTGCGTGTCCTTCGTTCCACTGATCGCGTAAGTCGTACCTCGAGTACTCTACTACTGGTTAATGGCGGCAACCCGATGCTATTGCGCGATGCCACTTGACGTCCAAAGAGGACAACAGAATTTAAAAGTGGCTTTTGAAGGTGATATCTGTGTTGTGAGACAGGACTGATCGTATTTATTCTGTAATCGATTATTTGACAGATAAAGGATTGAGGCTTCCTTACGGCTTTGGCTATTGTTTTTTTTTGATATGCGTTTTCACAGTGCATCGTCGTTGACAAAAAGTTCGAATAACTTGCTTGTTTATTTATTCATGGTGTACTGAATACGTTATGTGGTACAATTCGTGTCTTAACGATTTTATGAAGCTGTCTGAAGACTGCCAACCATTGACGGTTGTCTTCTCCTAGCTTTTTCTGGTCCTGCCGTAGCTCAGTTGTTGGTGGCATTTAGCAGCATGCGCTATATTTACCTGAGCATTCATAGTGGCACTTTCCAGACCAGATGTACATAGTTGAACGTGCTCGCACCCTCGGCCTCGAATCAATTATCGTCAACCCAACGCGGCGGAGCTACCCCCTTGGTCCGATGTTTAGTTTTTTTCTTAGAGAACAAAACTAGGAAAAGTCGTATAGCCTTCGCCAGCCCTCCTCAGCAGCAACACACATTATTGTAGAAATATGGCAAATAGCGACACCTCCCATCGTCTGTACACGCACAAACATGAAAGAGCGCTGTCCTAACGAGATAAATTACAGACCTATTTGCGGACATTCATAGTATTTCTTATAGGTCTATACAGACGAAGGTCGCGTGCTCGTCAACGGCTTCACAGCCGTGTTCATTAAGCGAGGGAATTAGCGAAGGACCAGCTTCAAGCGCAGGGCTCGAAGCGTTCATTAGTTTAAGCCCAGTCGAACACTGCCACTAGAATAGCTAGAGACAACGAGTAGCAAACGAATACATTTAATCTATTGATATATTTGTTCAGTCCTACCAGAGTGATTGTCTTCAGAGGAGGTAATGCCATGTGTTTCGTAGGGTTGGAGATGAATGGTACGTTGTGAATAGGACAATTGGTTTGAGCATTTCCTCTCGACAGTTAACAAGATCACAACAAGCCATGGAAAAAATTGGCCAGAACAGAAAAGGCGTCGTCTTTTACCGTCATAATATCACTCCACATACTGCTTTAGCTTTTAGGAGAATTTGAACAGGAGATATTGGTGTGTACGTGCTATAACTCAAATCTTGCACTATCAGGCCATCGTCTACTTCAGCTTCTGTAAAGCTCCTTTAATGGTGACGTTAAGTTACTTTTACGGGCAGAAGCCAAAATCGTCTGTCACAACTTGTCGTTCGTTCGTTCGTTCTACGGTGACGCTAATCTAATGTTAGCCTAAAGGTGGCAGAAATGTATAACTTAAAATGGGGCATATTCAGTTAAATGATATTGTTTTTAAGCATAAGGAATAACTGCTTCAATTCGGTTTAAAGGCGGTCAATATTTTTACGACAGTCCGTTATATGCCTATGCGAAACACTTGGAAGAACAGAATTCTGCGACCAATAAGGGGGCAGTAATAGGATCAACGAAAACCAAGGATGCTATAGGCAGGTAGGAAAAAGATGCGGTCATCTAAAAGCGCTACCTGACCGGAGAGAAACCTCGCGAATGCAGCTGAAGAACAAGTTCTTATTTTTACGTACTTGTACCATACAGCTTTTTAACTATTCTGTATGACTCTGAATAACGTAGCATTGATTATAGGAGGATTTTACAGAAGGGCTGTGTGCTAATGACGCTATGTTTATAAGCGATTTTTTGTTTCGCATTCCTGCACCCGTATTGTAACATAAACTCTTGCTAAATCAATGACGATTTATAGCGCGCCCATAAAACCTGTGCTAGATAGGTGGACTCGAAATAATCATTTTTTGGGATACGTTTTTCATTTAAACTGTGATTGGTAATTGTTCCTTTTTTTCTTGAGGACTTCAGAATGAAGATGAGTTTCCATCTCAAACCCTACTTTTCTCAACGTTGCGTGATTCTGCTAAAAGATAATGTTAGCCTACAGCGATGATACCCATATAGCAAGCGGTGGTTTGCATTTGGCTTGTATCTCAGATCAGTGTTTGCAGCCACTTTCCAGGCAACGTTCACCACCATTTTCTCTATATCCGATTCTCTGTGTTGCTATAGTCCGTCTACCTACCTGTTCTGTGCGTCGCTATCTAATAACATCGTGTGAATACGACGCGTTCTGTGTTCGAGTTCTGGATCCTATCCACAAGGTTTACCCTCTGTCCTAATACGATAGCACCTCTGGAGTACATCTACGATAGACATACACAAGACATACAATGTGCATAATGAGTGCGAAATGCTGGATTCCCTAAGAAATGTTTGATGCTTCCCTCGAAGCCTTGTATAGAATAGATATATATATATATATATATATATATATATATATATATATATATATATACGAACCGACGTTCGTCCGATAAAATGCGAGCCGCTTGGGGTCCAGTTGAGATCGTGATAAAAGCCGTGTAAACAATTGCATGACAAACGCGAATTCATTAGTGCTCATACGGTATAATGATATGTACTACCCATTATTTTGTGTTCCCTTAATCAATTATAGCAGCTATAGCGTTGCGTACGTTCACAGGACCACACTGGCGCCCTGGTAACAGGTCCCGACAGTGTCCGAATTCGATTGATGGAACGTATCGTTCATCCACTCAGTTAACTGTGGCTAACGAAACGAGTGTGCGAATACTCTCTGCGTGCATAGACCTACGCCACGACGACGGCGGAAGGAGCTAAAGCAAAATCGTTAATTTGCTTTTGATAATGACTCAGTGTATGGTGAGATTTTTAACACTTATTTGATGTTCGACCCGTCTACAAGGACAAAGAAACGAACGTACACAGCAGATTCGATGAGCAACAGGGCTTCATCGTTGACAACTAATGTTACCACAGTCGCAGGCACTTGCCACACAGCGAAAGCGATTAAACGATGTCATTTGCCCTGTCGTGACGGCCAGTGCCACTGTGTCCCGAAATACAATATTACATTATAACGGCGGCAGTAGCTGCTCCTCCACTCTATTCGTTGGTTCTCTGGCAACGTTAATGCGGCACTAAAGGGACACTGGCGACGCTAAAAGGGATTTGAGGGAAAGGAATGGGGGTATAATATAACATTACGAATATAAGATCTGTAATTGCCAACTGCCATTGCCGCTGCGGTAGCGCTGACGACACCGGTTAAAATGGCGACGTTCCCACTGCACCGAGAAACGTACCAGCGCTTTGTACGCTAGCACATGAAAACACACACACACACAAGCAAACAGAAGCGCATTAAGAATACAAACAGTTAACTGCGTACGAAAATGTGTAGTGTTATAAATTCAAAATTAACATTACAATCTTTTCCTATCTCCTTGCGACAGCGGCATCAACGCCTGGAGAGTTAGCCTGACGTCTCTTCCCCTTTCCCTGTTTATATTTTTCTTTTTAGTTAGAACAACGGAATCTGTCATTGCGTAAACGTCGCGCTTGGCGAAAGAACAACAAATGTCAGATGAAATATAGCCAAGAAATAAGGTGGGAGAGGAATGAGGCAGTTATAACTCGTTATCCACCTACAACAGTTTGTTCGAACAATTCTAGGTCGCCGGCTTTATACATATAAAAACCGTGTCTAAATATTAGTCAGTAACATTCTGTGGAATGTCGTGTAAGGGACATTTCTGCTAGTGAGGAAATGATACAAATGTCCTAACAATAACATAATGCTTTAATTAAGGCAAAGATCTGTCAGAAAATTTAGGACGGCATCCATTCTAGTTAGTCAAGTCCGACAGATAGATGGTCGTCGCTGAGTCTTCTAATATTTATCGTTGCGTTCGAGAAATACGTACGAGGGCTGACATTGCACAATTTATAAAATCACGACTGATCGATATTTGATCAAAACCATCTATATATCTATCTATAGGATGAGATGATTCGCAAAATATTTACCCGGATTCAGACAAAACCTCGTACCTGCGCCCGAATGTCCGCACACACTCCAATCAAATACATGTCCATTCGCCTCGTTTAATTCGCCAAAAACAGTTGCATGGTATCCTGTAGAATGATCTGCCAGAACATCATGTCAATCGTGATTTCCTGACAAACGTTTGTAAACGACATCCAAACTGCAAATCTACCCTCATATAAAATGTGAAGCAGATCGCCTTCTTAAAGCGTGCCTTTACTTCAGGTGGCGTAATTCTAATTTAAAAAGCTGGTAAAAAAGTAGTCCAATAGGCGCTGATCAAGGGTACAAGAAATTACTGTAATCCCCGCATTTATTTATAAGGGTACTTTTCACTCAGGTCGATATATAATATAATACATGTTTTGATTTTTGCATCCAAGACAGTCGTTAAGAATTATCTCAAACGGCTGATTTCTTCTAGAACGAAGCTAGGTGTGGTAGGTTTAGAATCAAAACCGCACCATGCGTTCTTCAGTATTTTTGTCTTAGCCTTAACTTATACGCACTGAACGTCCTCCGTCGGTAGCGAGCACTACTGACCGCAATCGAGCTCAATCGTGAAGCTTGAATTTTAAGACCCCGGTCAGTGCTGGCGGCGTAAAATCTCTCTCTCTTCTAGCCATAAAAATCGTAGGGCTCATGTTTAGAGTGTCCTCATATGCTCAATGCTATGGTCCGCTACAAATCAATCCCCAGTGCTGTGGAACGAGGGGGAGCATGTCTGCGAGCGGCTGGGTATCGTTGTGTTACCCTATGCGTGTATAGCAATCTACGCCGTGGCGGGCACCTGTTCAAATTTAAATCGACTGCAGCTATAGCTATCGCCAGCCTAACACTAACCCCAGATGCTCTCGCCTACTGCTCCAGCTTAGCTGAGCTCAACTCAGTTCCGACCGTTGAAATTAAAAGTTTTGGCGCATCCTGATCATCGGAAGCGACTTGAACAGCGCCACTATCATCATCAAACGGTCGTCCTCTCCGAATTTTGGCGCCGAAAACCCTGGCCGCCGTCGTCGGATCGTCTGAACCGGACTGGCGGGAATTGGAATGGATGGATCGCTATCCAGCGATCGAAAGAGCCACCCTCGAAAACAACGGCCTTTTCTCTTCACATGAGAATGCTACCACCCAGCTCACAATCTTGTTACTCCAGCACGGTTCAACGGTCGGCCTGGCGCCGGGCGCCCTCACTGTGAGCAAAGCTGCGAGGCCAATCAAAATCAACATACAATAACCGACGAGAGGGTTGCTATATGTCGTTCAAAGATACCTTCCCGCGGCGCCGGCGAGCGTCCGGGGCGCGCACACGATTAGCGAAATGCCTCCTACCGCCATTACCAACAATTTGCACTGCGTCAGTTAACGACACAGTCGCAGTAGAACGGAACGTGCTATAACCAAATGACCAGACGACATATGCGGCATAGACCGGAACAATTGGGGGTCGCTGAGAGAGATGGAGGGGGTCCGGAATTGCCAGTTCGGGTTCGGTAGAGCCACACCGCACTGCCACTGAGGAAAGCAGGAGCAGATGGCATCGAAATATAGAAATAAATGCTAATAACTTTATGTGTACTTAGGACTGTCCTGCGATATGTTTATATATATATATATATATTGTTGTTGCTATTTGGTAAATCTCATCATTTAGCAATGATTGGACCGAATTAAGGTGGGCACGAAGATTGCGATGTAAATTATCGTATGCGGATGTATCGGGCGTATGTCTGGTTAACAGATAATTTCGATCAGGAAAAGCACGTTTCATTCAAACCTTTCTTTCTAAGCAATTTCGTCTATAAAACTAAGGAGGCAAAGAAGAGTAATATACGAGTCTATTATGTTGGGTTAAGTGCTCGTTTCTGCTATGAGACGAGCCCACATTGCTGATGGGTCTATCTGAGATATTTTTATGCAAATCAAAGTTTTCTTTTGATTTTTTAGTAGTGTCAAGCTGATTCATTAACATTTTGTAGTAACTGAGCACGCTATAAATTCACACTTGTTACTACGTTGGACAACAGCGATGACAACCGTCTATTAGATCTGTATATCAGTTTGTAGAATCTGCCGAGAATATCCCTCCTCGTGTTCTACTTCTATTTAGAGGTGTCCAAACATAATTTCAGCTTTGTCAAATAATGTCAGAAGTGCACATCTTTAAAAGCATATAGCCCTGTACCCAGTTGGCTCGAAGATCAGGGGGCGCCCGTTGATAAGAAACAGAATTGGTCTCGAGATCGGAATTAGCGTTAGCGTCCATACCTTTGCAACTTTATATTTCTCCGATATAAACCCTAAACCGACGTAAACCAATCAAACTTTTTAAAGTACAGTAAGCTGAATCGATTGCATGAGGCCTATCAATGTCGGGACACTATCGCTGGTAATAGAAGGTGACGGCGTAAAATAATTATAAATATTCGCAGGAATATCTTTTCTTTTTTTCCTGTGATATAGGGCTATGTTTTCTTGCAGAAGAGCTGTTTGCCGAGACCCGTAAATAGTTCCACGTAGCATGGAAGCTAAGAACCACAAACTACCGAATATTTCTACTATCTTTACCGAAGTTCTATTTATTAAAAGAATAATTACTTGTCACTGCCGTGACGGCGTTGTATGGTTTGAGCCCTGAGATTCATAGGTCGATCTTAAATTAATGCCAAGTGAAATGGGAAAGATAAGTGAAATCGAGCTACCAGATTAGACAATATAACAGTACAGAATTAAACTCTACCTTAATTGTCCATCATGTACGGCACGCAATAAACCCTAAATAAATTGCAGATATTTTTCAATATGTGTATGTGATGACTAATTGAATGGATAACACACTTTTTTCGGAAAATAACAGAATATATCGCATAGGTCGGGCCCCCTAGCGTCTGCTTAAACGCTTGTCTATATAGGGGAGTTTTCTGCTATAGCAGAGATCGCTCATTACACGCGTACTAATGTCTGGTAAATGCGTCTGTGAGATGATGCCCTTTTGAATTCTAATGTTCTCTGCTATCTTCTAACTTTAATGAGTTGCTCGTTGGCCTGTCAGTATGGCTCCATGCTGAATAATAATTGATCGACGAAAATCTACATTGGCCATACGGGTTACACATAAAACATGACAGGGCTGTCTTTCGTCTCTCTCATACCTTGCCGCGCTCGATCGTTGCCGGTTTATTTTTTCTATAGTTACTACTCGAACTTTATTTTGTATTATTAATCTATGAAATGTTTGCTTTATTTATTACCGCTGCGCATGGCGCTATATTCGTCCTTTTAAGTTCAATGGCAATCGTATAATTTTTTTTGGACCGAAAAAGCTCGAACATGTATGTATATTTCAAAGCGATAACAGTAGCGCAAACGATTAAAAGAAATCACTTTTTTAACGTCCATTTGTGCTAACATTGCATCAGGTTAGCGCTCCTCTCCCTCAGCTCCCGCCCGCACCGTACCGTTCCTTGTAGTTCGAGATTAATCTGCCGACAGTGCACGTAGACGTGTCGGACAGCCATCATGTGACATGAGTACCAGGGAGGGTGACGTAGCCGCTGTCGTTTTGGAAGTAGAAACGAGTGCCTAGGCAGGGGGCATCAGTGCCAGCAGAAGTGGCTAAACGAAAAAGAAGCAGAAGACCTTCAGAAAATTGGCTCCGAAATCTATCTAAAGCCAGACGGTGGCGAAGATGCATGTTTGTTGTTTAGAGCTGTAGAAGAAAGGACCTAACAGTGGCGGCGGTGGCGCTTCTTCGTGGCATCTCGACCGCGAACAAAGACGGACAAGCTAACAAATAAATAAACAAGGCGGGAGATGCGACGAGTGAGGCGATAACCTTCGCTATCTCAAAGGGAGACGGGAACGGACAGATGGACTTCCTTTCGGCAAATGGAGCAAACTGTTCTCGGTCACTAGCGCATATTAATAGAAATACTATGGAAAAACGACACCTTGAACGGCCAAATAGGTCTCTCACACAGCTTCTGTTTCGTCGTTTTGGCGAGTCTCGTTGACGATATGCGACTGCTTGGCCTGTCTGTCAGTCTATGCGGGCATAGCTACAACGAAAAAACATAGAAAAATTCTGCGATTGATGCTAGGTGTGGACCTCTTTGCCATGGCGCTGTGGTGTGTCACCTAGTACAGCGAACAACGGTATAATCTTCATCCGTCTTCTGAAAGCTTTCTATGGCATACCGAACGGCCAACGATAACTACTGCTGTTGCCGTTGTTGCGTCACGCTCATCCGAGCCATCACTGCGCGAACAAGTGATTCTGCTCTACAGCTATTGAAGAGAGGCTAGTGAGGCACATGGATAAGCCCCCATCTTTCTTCATTTCTTCAGTCGTTTGGTGAGAGAACGGGAGCTACAAGCGGGAAAAGAAGATACACCTGTATCTGTATAGGAAAATATGCTGATGCTCAATCGATTGATTCCTGCGGCACCACCCTCCACTAGAGGACATCGGCAGACCAGTGCTGGTTGGTTGGTCAAATTCGCCTTTTTGAACGCACACCCCCTACCACCGAAAAGTTGAAAATGTATGCCGTTATGAAAAAAACTATGTTCTGGCCCTTCAGCGACGCCTTTAATCAAAGATGTGCTGTTTAATTAGATCTCTGCATAGCGTAATACGAGAAGAGACAAATCTAAACCTGTGTTGGTCAAAACACATACAGCCCTAGTTGCTCAATCTGAGTGACATCGTTCTAACTTTCCCCGACTCCGTTACCGCTAGATCCGTTAAATGAGATTAGTTGTATTTTCAATTTGTCAGGTAAGTCAATTAGAATACTACGCGCTGATATTGGTTCACGAAATAAACAAGCCACATTTATTTTGAATCTGGATAAGGCATAATGCTTTTACGGACTTATGGAAGCTACCTTATAAGCCTAATTTTCTTTCCTTATTTTTGTTCTTTCTCCATCTTTTCCTCGACCTTCTCCTCCTCCAATAAAACCTCTTCCAGCGAAATCGCTGCTCTTGCTGCCACTGCTGTAGCCATGCCGCGTGATATTCAGCACGTTTATCTCATCCTGGTCGGTGGCTAGCTCTTCGTGTTCATTGTCCCTACTGTTCTGTTACTATTACGCTATGTTCCGTTCACGCTCACGCAGATCTTGCTAAAACAGATATTACCGACGACGCTACCATAGCCATTGCGCCGTACAGCGGACGTACAATATCACGAGCGTCATTATCAGCACACGGTGTATGGGCGCGCGTGCGCACAAATATAGTGATGAGTATGATCGCCGAATTGGCTATGGCCGGTTTTTGCTCCTCCTCATCGTCGTCAGAGGTGGCGGCGGACGCGGCAGCAGCAGGCAAAAAGTGACAACGAAATGGTATCTGACGTTCCTTGGCAAGCAATTTCTACTTCAACTGGGTTGCTAGTGCTCTTCTGTAGGTGTTTCCTGGAAACCAATCAGCCGAGTTTCTTATTCTTAGTTGGTGGATCGTATACGTCTTAGACAGGAGATTCATAAGGCTCTTGAAGAATCTTTTTGCGCTTTTATATCTTAATAATTACCGCAGTCACACACTGCACATATATATATATATATATAGACAGCATGATCTGACTAGATATACATTTACATGGGGTGTTCATGCATTTGCCGCACACAGTTTACAACCTTAATAATCTTGCGGTTGGTAATAGTAAATTACTATCTTCTATATACAAATTGTTACGATGATTACGCTTATTACCAATTTTATAAACTAAAAGATGCAAAAGTTAACTCAGTTCCTTTAGTAAAAGACTAAACTAAGTTACGAAGGGAAAAAGCTTCAAAACGGTAGGAACAGAATACATATAACCAACGAAGAGAACGTCTTCACGTCGATTGGGTCTTAGTCAGGGTCAGAAAACAGTATTTTTTTTAACTACATAATTGACTCAATATGCTCACGTGTTATACGGTCGACAAGTCCTGTGGGTAGACCCTCGAGAAAAATAATCACACATACATTCATGCAAATAGAATATTGCTGATAAAGACCTTACGCCGTGAGATATTTTTCGTTCCTGAGGTGTTCTTTCACAGTTATTCCCCAAATACAAATATGTCGTATCCTTCTTAGATAGAATAGATAGATAGATAAATAGACAGATGGATAGAAAAAGTCCTGTGAGTTCCGGATTTTTCATTCCTTTCGGAATTGCTGGTAAAAAACGTTTTAGTCAATCACCTTTGCTTTTGTTTATGCAGTGTCTTGAGTAACACCGGCTAGGTAGGAAAGTACATTTGTTAGTAATCGAACGCAGATATAAAGATCGATCGGAGCATTGTATTTTTATGGGTATATATTTCCTTTTGTTTTGCATCTACTTATCAAATCTGCTTTAGGTGCTCCATTCATGTTCTTGGAGCTTTGCAGCCGACACCGCCCTTGCAGGCCGTTGAAAGTTTCTCCATTCCATAGCAGTATTTATATTTAAAATTAGTATATATTTAAAATTATAACCAATCTGTATACATTTATTTACCCACAACAGCAGTCACTGGCCATTGTAGAACAACATCCTGCGGTTCTGTCTTTTATGTCGACGACAATGACTTATCTCGTACAAGCGATAACGAGGGTGGCAACGATATCAGAGATACCGCTATACTGAGCCATTGGTTAGCGCCGAACCTCCACTGCAAAAAGTAAAACAGTAATCCAGATCCTCCCTTTGGGTAGTCTTCTTCATTCGCATACATATGCAGTACAGTGATGTAACATGGCGTTTCTGACGAAATTGGCGACTTCCAGCTGCGATGGCTTTGTCAAGGTTGACTTTGCAACAGCAAGACGTATATCTGTCGGCCTATTAATGTTTGTATTCAGTAAACGGGTTTGTTGATGAGGGACCAAACGGGAAATATGGCCAAACTTGGCCTGACGCGCATTAGGTGAAGGATGCATCGGTGAAGAAGTAAATTGCAAGCGTATGTTACTGTATGTGTCATATAACTATATCTAATTATTTGCACGTACATGAGAGTTTGGCATGATTTTTTCTTATCAATTGCAAGAAAATAATATCAGTAGTTTATTTAATAAAAGACGCAACGTTCTATTTAGCAATAATTAATTCCTACGTACTTTTACTGTCACTCTTTGCGATTTTTCTAATCTCTAAACCAACGTACTTTTCTGTCTCGCCAGAAAATTTCACGTTTGGTATTGAAAAACCTCTCCAGACAATTTTCTTTCTTTGTCGTAGTAAATCCAAAACCGGCAGGTTAGCTGGCGATTTTTTAATGAGCGTTGCTATAACATCGAGAATATTGCTTACATTCAGGCGGCTATCGTTTTTATTTTAGGATTGAACAACTAGTTTCCGGATCGTGAATGAAATCACTTTGTACCCAGAAATACCTGCAGCAGTGCGACAACGAATCGCCCGTGTTCTCAAACGTGGTCGATTCACGCACGAACACCAAGCTTGAATAGCAAGGAGACACCAACAGTGACATCGCGAACGATTTTCAATATCCGCTGCAGGCGGTCCTGCCACAGATCAATCCACGAAAAGAAGCAGTCAATGATAACCCTAAAGTGGCCTGATTGTCGTTGATGAGTCGGAGCAGGCATGCGTCTGATTGCCCTGATTAACTACCTAGCAACTTTGCCTTCAACTGTATCTCCTTTTTCAGGTTCAGGTTTAGGTTTTTTTCTTTCGTCTCCTTCGCGTTTTTCTCTTCTTATTGATTGAAGATCAGCCAACTGTCTACCTTAAAGCTAGTCTGTCTTCTCTCACGCGTTCATCCTTCCGGCTCTTCTCGACTGATTTGGCGGGCGGTTACTGCTTACCTAACCATATATCGATCCCTCGGCTGCTCCTGCTGCCGCCGCCGGACTTTTCGCTGAAGATGAATCCTCTGCTGTCATCTAGTAGGCCACTTCACTGGCACCACGCGATGCATGATGAACATGTGGGAGAGTGAACACTAAGCTATTCTGTTTACGAATGGCAGCACGTGGAGTACGCGGCTCGCGCTTACTCTATCTCATTATTGTTCCTGCTGGATTCAAAGTAACGCCATTGGGAACACGCTTACGCTGCCGGCATCGAGCGTCTGCACTTATTCCTCGCGATTCGTCCGCAACTCCTCCATGGGGGTACGTCATAGGAGCCCTTTGGGGGCGACGAAAAGCCATGAACAAGCCGCCACTTTCTCGCTTTCAGTGGTTTCAGATGTGCCTGCCACGGGAGATCACTTTTTGTCCGCAGCTGCAAGCCAGACGTCAACTGGGTCATTCGACGTTGGTTCTAGCTAACCATTCGGATCGCCGTTGTTACGCTGGTAATTACAGATACAGATATCTATGCACACAGCCAGTGCCCGGCAGGGCCAGTGAAGCACAGGAAAATCAGCCAGAGTGATTTCTATTCTACTAATCGAATGCTGGTGAAAGTGCCAAGAAGACAAAGTAATACCAGTCGGTGTTCTCTCAGCTGGCTGACGCGAGGCGAAGGCGGTCGAACAGAAGATAGCACTCGTAAGAACAATCGCTCTGTAATGGACGACACTGAGTCAATGTGCATTCGCGTGTTACACCTGCAGGTGATGAGTAATAAGACATCGCTGCCTTAACCATTGTTTACGCTAGCCTAGTCTGAGAATATGCTTAGCTGTCTGTCTGATTTCTCAAGGACCCATGTCACTTACGTATCGAGCCTCCACCAGGTCGGCTCGTTTTTGCCTCGTAAAATCGTTCTTCCAATCTCGCCGTCATGAAATTGCGATCTCGTTGTTCAACTTTCCTCCAAATAAACTTAGGTACAGCTGTATCATACTCGATTGAAGGAACTGAAGTTATTTGTTAACATCATCTGCAACATTAACGTTATCATCCAGAACATCGGCTGGCAATAATGATTTCGGGTGATGACGGATGAGGTCCACAACAGCTGATCTTTTATTTTTGCCCATCACTACATGCGTTACTTCATCTCTTCATCACCTAGGTCGCTAACTAGCCGGCTCGCATGTTTCGCAAGCAAGAATCCTCAAATCCCACATCGGGACGCATCAGAAGCAGCGACAAAAAATAGTTCGCCGGACGCACGGACGTCTGTTCGCTTCATGATCCGATAACGATCTTCAGCGATAGCGCTTACTAAATTAGCTAAGCAGACGAAGTAATAGACACCACCATAAAGGTGGTGACAATGACGATCATAATCATCATGCCGGTTGTTTACTTTAGATAGCACTGAGCTGGTTAATAAACTTGGAACAAGTATATTTTTAAACCGGTTGTTGTGTAACAGATAAATCTCACCGGCTACCTTTTTGCCCGCTATACGGACTCGTATGCAGCTGCATAGCGTTATATGCGCCCTCCTATACGAGCTGGTCGCCGCTGATTTCCTTGTCAGGTAATTCTATACAAAACAGATACACCAAATAACTGAGGATTTGAATAGTCAGAGAATAGACTATTCGTCTAGTGCACCAATATTATACATTTTGGCCCTGTATTTGTCATTCTACTGAAGACTTCCACATGAATTTATTTTGCAAACACAGGCTTCAGTTGTTTACCCCGCTGGTACACACTAAAACTTCGCTTGTCTGATAGACTTTTGTCTAGAAACAGTTTAATATTGATTGCGTATTCCTTCTCAATGACATTAATAATGAGATGAACCTACTAGATTATACACGTAGCTCCAGTTGACGAAGCCCACAAACCGGGATGCAGTTAAATATGGCACCACACCTGTTGGCCTATACCACTTGCCGAAAGATGCGAAACAAGTATTGCCCACGTGTCATTGATAGCCTATATGATGGGGTTTTTATACGTGACCACGTATTGCCAAAGATCCTCGGTTAAAGTCGTTCTGGGTCAGAAACAAACGGTTCGTCTTTGCTTTTTTCCTTAACGCAAATTGCACTTTGTGACAGAATGACTTCAGATTTCAATCGAAGTGTACCGACATAAACAAGATCATTTTCGCTACCAACCTGCCTTGTCATGCACCGCCCTCGCTCGTCCGTCTGTATAGCCCTCCGCTCGTTTCATAATCTAAGCGACAGCTTACACACTTTCTGTGTTTGCCTTTTTGTGGACGTCGAGTCACGCTAAAGGCCGATAGCAGCGATAGCAATGGCATCTAGTCACGGCTCTCTCGAGCATCCCCGGAAAGTCTTTGCATATCAAGGACTTCTGCTGTGATTTAAGTTCGGACACCGGAAGCGAGATTACCTTCTGTTAACGTGTATGATGAAGATACACGTCCCGGTAAGCTAAACTGTAGCGTAACTGAGTAAAAAAGATGCTAGCTCTATTGAGAGTGTAGGAGGACGCCTTTGTCTTCATTATTAGCTATGTCAACGTTGTCGCATAAGTTGTTCTCGGAAGAGACTTATTCGACATTATAGCCGATTGACATATTAGTAAAAAATAAATAAAGCAGAATAAAAACACAAAGTACCCAAACGTTACAGCATCACTAACATTTTGGCTGCACCAACAATCTATGAAAGATTGGATGAAATCGTGATGTCATGGATGTTTATAAATACAAAGCAAAAGTTCTCATTTTGGCGATAGCTAAACAAGTTTCTGGCCGATTTAGTAATGCACGACTAGCGAAAAGTCAACTATTTTTGAATCGAAAAATGCGTATTTGGTAGATTTAAAAATGCGCGCGCATATGATGCCGTATCTTAACACCTGCCCTACAACTACCTCATCTTCTGTATGCATGTTGGGTTTCTCTGTAGAAGCCAAGTTATAACACCCTATCAGCTAGCACATGTCATAAAATCAATAATATTATTATTATTATTATTATTATTACCATTTTGTTACCATTATTACCACAATGATTTCGTAATGTACGGGCCTTTTAATTGTTATCGCCATGATTATTATCTTACTAAGATTATCGGCACAAGTATTCGTTCGTTTTGGTTCATTCGATAGAGGCATAGTTCTTTCTGTTCATAAAATCTTCGTTCTTCGTGATCCTCATTTACAGCTACAGCGACATCACTACTATCATCGCCATTAGTCGTTCAAACATTACTCGTTTACCGACGAAGCGCTGCAAGTTCGGTTAGCATCAATACAGCCAGCATATACATTACATAATCGAAACGAACGGTATAGGCTGCGGGAGTGCGCCGCCGTTAAGGGAATATCTAGGCGGGCGAGCTCTGCTGCGCAACAGTCTGTACAGGCATCGTATTTGTGGTGAAGATTCACTGAAGAGCGCCTGTTGATCGGTATACATGTATGGATGATTCTGAAGCGGGAGACGGAGCACGTTCGGGCTTCCGCGTAAAAAAGAAACACAGAGAGCGAGCTACTTTCAAAATAAGTTTCTTGCTCAGGCCGCAAACTACGATAATGACAACAACGACGACGACGACGACGACGAACACCGCGACGAGCTTGACGAGGTCGAAAGGAGAGCTTCTGTAATCTGGGCGTCTTTATGTGTCTGTGTTGATGGTCTGTGCCTTTGCCCGTACGACGATTTTTAGCTCAACCGGTACACTTGTGCACGTTATGCCGGCGTACGTGTACAATATTCGAAAGGATATTGCCCGGTCGCATATCGAAAATTGGAAATACAGAAATCTTTTGATTGTCCAACTTCCAGAAGCCGAGCGGAAAGCCAGTTACTAACCAGCTAGACAGTTAACTATTCAGTGAAGTACGGAGGCAGATACGATGGTCGAACTATTCCATAACCAACGATACCATACCAATACTTGTAGGTCGTTGAAGCTACTTACTCGCTTTTAGAAGCATCTCGCCTCTTCTTTCTTTCTTTCTTTCTCATCGTTTTGTTCACTAGGGATACGCCGGATCCGGATGTTTGCACAACTACACAAGGTTGTACGGAAGATAGCAAGATGACGTTAGTTTATATTCTATGTATAGGAATCTAACGTGTTTTTGATAACCAATACACACTTGACTATTTGCTACGTTAACATGATAAACTGGTACCAACGAATTTGTAGGAATATATTGCTATCCTTACGGTTATTATTATCGCGGTTTTGCATTGACAATATAAATGTTTTTCAGTAGTATACATAGACGTACAACAATTGGACCGTCGAAATAGGACAAGTGAATTAAAGATCTACAGCTTCTTCAATAGATCTTCCGTAATGTGTCTCTCTGACAAAATTTCGAGTGTCGAATGCAGATGTAAGGGAAAGAAATGCCAGTCCGGGGAACGTATGGTGCTGAGCAGACGCTTCCAGACCAACCGCAAAGCTTACTACGGTCAGCTCAAGCGATCACAGCTCTGCGTCTTCGACGATCCTAATAAATGACAGAATCAACAGATCGTTGTCGGATCGATTTTTAGTATCCCACAAATTACAGATACTGTATAGGAACCGCTGGTCGACCTAGGCAGCCTAAAGTGGCAGGTGTTCTTTCCAGAAGCGGTGGACACCACTGAGCAATTCTATGGAGCAAGACTCGATAGCGCTGGCGGCTGATGCAAAATTTCAGTTGAGTTTCCTACAAATAATCCTTGCAGGTTGTTGGTACATAAAGTTTAACTTCTACGTGTAGTGACGTGTTAAGAAGCCTCCAGAATGGTGATCCTTCATTAGTTGTTTTAACCATTTCAGCCTCAAGCGGCGTTTCCATTTTTACTTAGCATATTCAATCCAAGATGTCGCCTTGCAGACGCCACCGTCATATATGAACGATACAGAGAAACTGTATCCATTGTATCGTTGTTGTGAATACAAATTTCCCGTTAAATAGCATTCTCTCAGATGATCATGCTAATGCCCGCCTAAATATTCTATTTGCCCGCTGTATAGAAATCCGCGGCATTCACCTTATAAAAACTGAATTTGTATTCGCCCCACATGTCTGATTAGTCCCCGCACGCTTATACCGACACAGACGCCCACAGACGCAGACACATGCGCAGGGACACTCAATTATAGCTGACTCCTCCCCCCGTTCCTTCCTCCATGGCCTGTCAGCAAAGGATGCAAATTTTCCAGTTCGTTCATCATCACCTTCAACATCACTCGTCGTTAATGTCCACGTCTCACTTGTGCAAGTAAATCTACACGGATCTAAATAAGTATCTATCCTTCTGTATCTGTCTGTCTTCACGAATAATGTTATAAACAGCTCGTGTAGTTTGTTGCAGACATTGTGACAGGCTCAGTGTCGTTCGCTGCCCGGTTTCGATACTTAAACGAGCGAATTCGCTCAATCGATCGTCATACGTTGCCGTTGACTATGTGAAGGCGGCGGTAAACTTTTCAAATTCAAACGGTTCCCTCCAGTCAACAAATTGGTGAGCCAACGAACGCTTTACCTTCCCACCGAGCTACGTCTGGTGCTATTAAGCGGATAAAAAAGAAAAAAACTACTTGTCAGTTGGAATCCGATCAAAGTGTGTGCATATAGAGATGTATTAAGAAATTTCCACTCCGCCTAAGGGTGTAACTGTGCAGTCTCGTCTGTTGCGTGGATACTCCTCTTTCCAAACTATAACTATGATTGGAAGTCCATTGTTGATGCAAGCGTCGTCTCTGTTCGCCGTTGCTGCTGGCTAATTGACATTGAGTCGTCGCCGGCGGAGTGGCAGGCTGGCAGGCAGGCAGGCAGGCAGACGAGCGATCGCTATAGAAGAATTCAATTTCAATTGTCATCGAAATGTTATTGTTTCGTTGCTGGCCAGATCGCCGTCTACTCGCGCTGTCGCCCCCGTTTGCCGCCCAGCTTATAGCAGCAGTGAATAAGGCATCTCCACTTACACGCTTGCGAGCTCATCTTCCCAGTCGCTTTACCTTCTTGTTCTTTTGTGTTTCCACTGCTACTTTCGTTGGTTTGTTGATCTCTTTTCGCAGTTTCACTCTTATTGGATGCAGCCTCTGCCCCTGCTTGCATTGTGAAGGGGCTTCACCGTGGATGCCCCGGCCCTAGTTCGCCACAGTCGCGATTCTGTTCGTCGAAGCGTCGTCTGCTTTCTCGCATGCTCACTCGTTTACTCGGGAAGTACTCAAAGGGCGTGTCTCGCAGTGAATTTTTACCTCTTGAAACGGCAGGCGATATAGAGACGCAAGAACAGAGTCGAAGATAATAGTCTTCGTAAAAAGACAATCTTCACTCTCTTTTTTCCAGGTCTTCGTCTTTAGCCATCATTTCTAGTCGTCCACCCGTCTATTCCGATTCGTCCCTTTCGCCTGCTTGTCGATGCGTCTGTATCTCGTGTGCAGCAGAGGGATTGAGCACGAGAACTGCCCCTCTCCCTATTGCTGCTGCTGCTGCTTTTCGCTGGGGCGAGCGGCCCAGTGGAAGCGCGTCAGCGTTACTTTGCTTTCTATGCAACGCGGAGCTACGCGTACAAACAGCGGCTACGAAACAAATCAAGTGGCTGTTCTGTTCAATTTCCAAACAATTCTCCATCTGAATAACATCCCTTCGCGCTTCTTGTCTTCCTAACTTTGTCGTCACTCTTTGCCCGGCGACAACGGAAAAGACACAAAGGCCAGAATAGGCAAAAGAAAGCAGAAGGGGCAGCGACTTCGGTAGAGGTCCCCCGCAAGGAAACCACTCGTTCGTTGTCAAGGGAACATGAGGGAGAAAACGCCACAAGCCGAACCCGATTGAGTCTCTGGCTCGCCGCCGCTTGCCATAGGACAAAAAAAAGAAACTTCGATTCGCCTTTGTCTCCGCTCTATCCAGTTCGGTGGTAATATGTACTGCCACAGCCAAGTCGCTACGGTCGAAATCGTCAGCTGTTTTTGCCGTTTCTCATAGCGATGATGCTGACGGCTATGCTTTTCGAGACATCGCTGATGCTGTGCTTGGCGGTGGTGGAAGAGGCGCAGCTGGAATAAGAGGCGAAAACGAATGTTCATCGTTATAGCCAATGAGTGGGCCGGACGACGACAAGTGCCGGTCCAGTCGTCCTAGTCCGAGTTCATTCTAACGAGGAGAAAAAACGAAAACAAAAACAGCGTAACTACCGTTCGCTTTCGCGCACGATTACCACAATCGATCAGGCGGGCCGACTTCTCGACAGTGCGTGGATAGTATACTTACTAGCTTTTCTAGCCTCGCTCTTGATTTTATCTGTTTCACCTTTTTTCTATTTTGTAGTTGTGCAGTTTACTCTGCTTGGTCTCTGATAGGCCAATAGGCTTGTTCGAACTAGCTTCGCTGCTCGAGGCAAGGCAAGGCGAGCTGAGCGCGGCAACACCACACATTAGTACGTTGGAATTTTTGCCCGAAGCAATCGAGGTTGTTCAAGCTGCTAATTATGATGATACCGTCGCTGTGACGGACTCTTGTAAGATGCAGATGGCTCGCTCCATCCATCTAGCAAGAGCGGTGCGGCACTAAGTGGACAGCGGCTGAGCAGAATTTGTCCTTCTGCCCGCCAAAAAGGGAGCAGCTCCTTCGCTCTAGCAGAGAGTGGATATGCAAAGGCCCTCGATACGTTTTTAATCGGTTGTCCTTGGTTCTGGTTTCACCGGACGATCATCATCTACAGACCAGCGCATTTCCACTCACTCGCTGATAACGACGAAGATGTTCGCTGGCCATGCAAATACACACTTCCTGCGTTACGGAACAACGTGTTCCTCCTAAGACAAGGGGCAAATCTACGAATCGGCAAAGGTAAGAGGCGGCGTCTAGAACACGACCACCCGATAAGTATAATGGACCGATCGCAGGAACAATTCCTCGTCTGATGGTAGTGAGGCAGTTAGTAGCAAATACTGCTACATTATCAACTGTGATAGAATTGAAGACAAACGCCCTCACCATCATCGAACCAGGTAACATTGAAGGGAACAATCTCTGTAACAGAACACCATCGGGCAGCATCTGCCAAAGAGGTTGCTGCAGGGGTTTAGAGGAACAGATAACGCTACATTCCTGGGAGTTATAAGCAGCAGCGGCAGCATCATGGAAATCGTAACCATCTGGCTCAGTTGCAGCCTAAGGCAACAGCAGCTGCGGCTACAGCTAAAGGGGCTTCTTAACAGGACAACTTGGCCAGAAACTAGATCGTCGGAAGACAGTGGCCAACAATAGCTTTCTGTAGCAGTTACTATTTATATATACTACAGACGATTGTCTCCGTAGGCTGCTTCTGTGTCTGCCGCTACTCTATTCAAGCGTCTTCACTTGTACTTTTATCGTACTCTTCCGTTTCCCCCTTCGCCCATCGATTTATGCGGTCAAAAATATAATGATACTGATGATGATTGTAAGATAAGATCGTTGTCATGAGAACGACACGTT
The DNA here is from genome assembly GCF_002532875.2 of Varroa jacobsoni. Classification (NCBI taxonomy): domain Eukaryota; kingdom Metazoa; phylum Arthropoda; class Arachnida; order Mesostigmata; family Varroidae; genus Varroa; species Varroa jacobsoni. The sequence continues at coordinate 144,357 of NW_019214440.1, forward strand.
GACATGAACTAAACCGGTGCCGCTGACCTATTCCGTTAAAGTGTCCACTGAGCCTATCCATATATATATATATATATATATATATATGTGTATATTTATATTGTTATTGTCATAAGTTGGTTCAATAGAGAAGGTGGCTATAATAAAGAGTTAAAGTATCCACTGCGAGGATAGTTTTGTAAATTTAGTTCTTCATAGCCATAGCTTTTCATTGATCTTGATCCAAATCAGACTTATTTCACGGGTGATACCTCTGTCACAATACGACGTCTCATCTCGGCCATTGAGCTACGCATATTCACACCATTGTGCTAATGCATTCGGGAGCTCCAGAGGAGTCCAGCTATCAATAAAAGATTTAGCCAAATAGGAAAATTTGAAATGGCGAACTTTCTTTTTGATCGACGTTCCTAGTAGGACATCCCTGAATAAAAATACAATGCAAAATGATGTGTTTTTCAGTATGTGCGTTTTTAGCTAGTGAGTTCAGAATTTTGAATAAGAACACGCAACAAAAATAGGGTGATAGATGAGATATGTCTATTAGACGTTCCAGCAATGATACGCACACGGCCTAAAATGCACCTATTATTATAGATATGTACAAGTTATTCTAACTCTATAGCCTATAGCTGTTATTCAGTATAAGCTAGGCATAACGGTTATAAATTTACCGCATAATTTCTGTAGTCATAATTTTGCGGGGCATAAAACCAGCCTTTGCTTCTTTTTCTAATAAGAAAAGTTGTCTATTGCCATCATCAGCGACGCATCTGAGATACAGTATGTACAAAAGCTCTCCAGTATATTACGCAGTACGCAAACGCTCAATACTACTACTACTACTCTACTACTACTACTACTCTACTACTCTACTACTCTACTACTCTACTACTACTACTACTACTACTACTATTACTACTACCAGTAGTAGCCTCATAGCTTGATATGGTACAGCTTTGTGTATTCGAACAAATCGTGCAGCGTAATATTCTATATAGCAGAAATAGTTTAGCCAGACACTTGTTTATTGACGTCGCTAGTGCAACGGTGCCTGTGTCGGCGCACTGCTCCAGCAACAGCTCCGTTGAGCCGTCGCCGTCAAGCAATAATAACCGATGCCGCCACGGTCCGCCTGTGTCCCTGAACCTGACCCAGGCCGTGGTCAGAGTCGTCGAGCCCCGGCCCAACTTCAGCCTTCCAACACTCCGTCGAAATGCTAAGCTTTTATCCTCACCTTCTACACGTCCGCAAGTCCTTTCACTCTTCCGGCGACTTTGTCCGTAAAGCCGCAGCTGACAGCAGCTAGATCCCAGTAAACGGAATCGTAGTAGAAAATAATGGAGGCTTGAATCAGTGACGCCGACTGCTCGTTTGCCCGGCAGACACAAAAAAAAGCCGGTTCACAGACACGCACACGCGTCTATACACAGCATATCTCTGGAATAGAAAGAAAGGGTAGAAGTCGTTCTAGAAGAAGACGAAAATGTCGCTGAATCAACTCCGGCTGACCGCACGCCGCGAGACAAGCCCAGAGAAATCCATAGTATACTATGGATTTCTCTATATATGTATGAAGTAAAAAGCGAACTCTGCTACGGAAACCACGAAGTTGTGGGTTCGGTGCTATAAGTGAAAAGCATCAACCAACCGTTCTTGCCAAATTAGATTATTGGAAACAGATGGTAATACAGAATGGCGCGCTATCGACAATGGAAACCGTAGTTTCTGCAGTTTTTCGTGGCCAAACCTATTTCCAGTCGGCTGTAATGATCTAGCTATGCATATTACCAATATTTATCCTCGGCATCGTGGTTCCTATCCGTCTCAGTAACAGAGACAAAGGTAGCAGCCACAGAAAGGTTCAATGGCGCAGGGTGCCCTCACAGGGACCACACTGACCGAACTGACTAATAATATTTACAGCTAAATATATTCCGATACGTTTCTGGTTTGATAGTTCCGATGGGTGAGACGGCGACGAAAATAATGACAACAATGCCGTTGCGTTTGCACATATATATACTTTCTTACTTGTAAAAGAACATGAGCGACATACTCAATGACACACTACAGCTGTTGCCAAATATTTTGTATAATCAATACATTGTAACAACGTCCTCAGTTGTCCGAAGCGCTTTTCTTGGCCGGATATAGTGAAGCCACCCATCGGTAATAGGCAACAGCAAGGCTCGTCAGGAACAACGACCAGGCTATCACGTTCTATTGTCGTATTGTGCGTGCGGTAGTGGCCGGATTTGTATACATATATTTATTTACGACAAATCTGCCACTGCGTTTCGCTGTGTGTTACGCTAGTGCTGCTTTAGTACAGGCACCAGGCCGAGGCGCTCGAAGGCGGACTAGTCGATGGAGTAACGTGCCGCGAACACGTTCGATAGCCATTTTCTCGGTGCCGCTCACGATCCAGTGTCGCCATCCATCGTACGGGCCGCGATGTCATGCATTTTAAAATTGTCTCGTTGAAATTCTGAAAGAATACAGAATTTTCATGTAGGATATGAGTCCGAAATCTTGATGGTGTGATATTAGAACAAAGATGGTGACGATAAAAAAAAAATGCCACATGCTAGCGCTTAAACAATGTTTAGGCAATAAGTTTGCCTCGCGTCTGCTAGCAACAGCTGGAAATACCTATTATCACTAATCGCGTTTTGGCATGAACGCGCAGTACATACGTAGCCGCATAAGCTTTGCAGTGAAAATAAAGAAAAACGCATGATTATCTATTTTCCATAGTTGTCAAGGTCAAATACCGTGTAAACGATAGGGATGATGGCGTCGGTGACATTAAAGTGGCACATCCGAAGGGGCCGGTATAAGTGGAACTAAAACTTTGCGACAGGTAAGGTTAGATTGAAACTGTTGGGTGTTGCCTGTGCTAGGGGATATTCGCTTAGAGGGCTATGCATATGTGTGAATCAACTGCGACTGACTATATCAAGTGGTGTACTTTTTTTACTCGTTAAGTAATTCTCCTTGACTTGCGTAGGATAAGGCCAATGTGTATTTTTGTCGAAAGGTACAATGATGCCATTGGTTTTCGTTAGTGGTAATGAGGCTAAGATTGAATAGCCGACGGATTAACTGGACCAGTTTATGGTTCGCTCCACAGCGTAAAAAAGCACTCTCGTGTTATTTTGCTATTTTCAAGTATTACCTGAATCAGCAAGCTGTGAAAAGTTTCTAAAAACGTAGCATACACATAGTATTATGTAGTCACTGTTTTCAAAGTCCTACCGAACGCTGGACTATGCCATTTTTCCCTAAACAGTATATACATTCAGCAAATGCGCCCTTATCAGCGTCATTACTCTGAGCTTTGAGTCTTGCGCGGCTGACTAGTGAGGCTTACCAGATCCTTGGAAGCATCATCGCCCACCTTTACGTAACTTTGTGTTTTCCGCCAGTTCTTCTTTGCATCATCGTCTTCTTCTGAAGATGACGAAAAAAAGATCACTCACGATATCCTATCTCATACGCTTCGACGTCTCATCACACCGCATCATATTTGATGCTGCTGTTGCTGATGGCGCGCATCGGTACTCTTAGTTATTTGATATAATATATGTACATATGTTACGATTGGCTTCTTGGCTTGGTCTGACTTGAGCCTGGAGATGTCGTGGCTACCGGCGTTATTACGTATCTCGTTTTTTTGTTGTCTTCACCGTCGTGAAACTTTTGTTCCGTAGGCCTTTCGCCGTGGTACTGGAAACAACAACAACAACTGCTGCTGCTGCTGTTGCAGCTGTTGCACAAGAGAGTAGTATCGTGAGAGCGCCTGCCAGGAGCGTCGGCAACAGCGGCAGCAACGTTTTCCGCTGTGCGTGGGACTTTTTTAGAGGCCGGGAGCAGCAGCTGCCGCGGCGGCCGCCGCAGGAAAGCCAGCGCCATCAGTAGCAGCAGTTCCACAACGGAACGGGACGAAAAGAGCGAGACGGGTATGGGCACTGCGCGCATTGGCCTTTGTGTTGGGCCCATCCGGTCGATCTGAGTCGATGCGGTTAGGCTTCTCCACTCCTTTTGCTTCCCGATCCACTTCAGCGGCAGCAGAAGAAGCCAGGATATCAAGAACGCCGCCAACAATAACAACGATAGCGCAAGCGGCAAGAACATATCGACGCTGGCCAGTCATCGTCATCGTGTCCGTTCTCCTTCTCCACGCTTTCTTCTTTCCTTCGGAGTCAACCGTCAGGTCAACCGGCAGGTTCAACTCCGTGGCATAGCAGCGGCACCGGCAACAGTAGCAACACCCCGTTTGTTGGCTGTCTGCCTGGCTGGCCGGTCGGCTGCTCCCAGTTCGTCTCGAATGCTACCGCTGCAACAACTACCCATTTGAGAAGTGCAATTGCAGACCGCCCTTCACTCTAGCCCTTCCAGCAATCAGCCGCACGAACGTCGCTAGCACGGTACGACACTATGCGGCAACCGCTACCTGTTCTTGCTTCCAGCCCGTCACGGAGGCTGGCCATTCTGAAGCTTATTCCAGCCCGGACATCTCATAGTCTATTCCAGCGCACTTTGGCTCTCTGCTACTCGAGACGACGCTACGGATAATGTTGACATGTGTTGCGATTCCACACAGACACACAAGATGGATAGAAACACAAATGCGCACGCAGAGCGCAGAACCAAAACGACTTTTCTGAGCCGTTTGTGTTCTGAAATTTCTTTCCGATCGTGCTCGTCCGCTCGTCCCAGTCGAGCCAGAAATCGTCTGCGATACAAAGGACACATAACAAAAATGCTGCTGTTATTCTCGCTGCTTCTGCTGCCTGGATCACTGTCGCGTCATTTCGATTTACAGAGTCGCTGTTGCATTTGATTGCGTGCGAGCTCAGCTCGTACGGCGTCAACATACGCGCTGAAAAGCAGGAATCCCACGAAGTCAATCGCCAGTAATCGTAGCTGAAGGCTACGACCGTTTTATCATACCACCTGTTGTCCACTGATCCAGTTACTAGTAGGTCTGAATTGCCCAGCCTGTTCGGACGTTTGTAGTCACTAGTATTGCGACTGTTGCAGTTTCGTTATTAGTTCTATTAGTTCTGGAAGTTGGAGCTGAGAGCATCCGGTGCCGTTCGAAGTGACGCAGATAAATGCCCCTTTGTCTAGCTGCGTGTCCGCCCCTTCCGTCGCTTCTCACTGCGCTCAACTTGATCATCTTTCCGACACTCGGCCAACGTAGGCCTTTTTCAACCACTAGTGTCTGCGGCAGCGATGATGACAGCGCACAAACGCCTAGAGCGCGGATGCCACCTTTCAGACATTACACTGCTACACAGTAGAGAAAATACGGGAGTGTGATACCACTGTTATTATTATATAATTCTAGATGGGCATAGATAGCGCAAGGGCGCATCGTCGTTGTTATCTTTTAGCTGTTGCCATTACACCGTACCCGCCGCTGCTCGAGCGCGAATGAATGACTGTTACTCGTCCGACGTTGAATTAGCTACGTACTATCATCATTTACCTTCTTTCAAAGTAATCACATTAACAGTAGCGCATTAGCAAAAATTATGCCGTATAGAATCGCCTCTTGTAATCCTGGACTCTAACTCGCTCTTCAAACATGACGGCAGTGGCGGTAGCAATAACAGCAGGACAACAGACACGCCCTGTATAAACAACTCAAATCTTGACACTGTCTTAAACGTTGACAGAATAGGCATTCCGGTCATCAGCAGCTTTTTCTATTGCGTCACATCTACCTCTGTTCAACTGCTACCATAGAAAACGCACTGACTTTAGACTTTAGATGATCGAAATCATCTACGACGGCGAGAACTAAACTGATCAACGTGGGGCAAAGTTCGTTAAGAAATCTTCTTAAAACTATTTAGTCAGTCTTGAATTGTTCTTCCATGGCAAGGAGTAGGACGTTTTCCTCGTTGTCCATATTGAACTGTGCCTTAACCAATGTCCGATGACGACAAGTAGCAGAAGAGTCAACAGAGTAGATGGAATTGTATAACGGTCGGCTTAAAATGGCATGCGTGCGACATCACTCGAAGCTCCCAACACAACAACGTATTGGTCCTACATTTGCGACGAGAGAACGAAAGAAGCTTTCTCTAGAAATACAATTCTATGAAAAGTAAGGCATTTTATTTTGCATAAACGGCTTATCAGCTGGTTATAAAACGGTCCAGTTGGCATTACAGACCGTCGAACAAACTGAAATCAATATAGGGAAGCAAACTATAAAACTAAGATTTCTATTCATTGTATCTAGTTAGCTCGGTCGCTTCCGGTCGAATAGTGAGTTTTATATATTAACTAGCCGATGGCTATGCGTGTCTGTGCTATCATGAGTCGCAATAATCGCCACCCCCGTATTCTCGCACCCCCCCCCCTAGGAGCCTTCGGCACGCTAAGCAATCGCGGGTCTACAGTGATGCTGAAACGCACACACACATACACACATGCATGAATGCGACGCACCCAGGTCCTGCACTATCGCATAAGGAAAGAAGGCAGCACTTCTGCCGTCCTATCTCCCTTTTTCTCTCGTTGTGTCGTGTGGCCGCCTACTTGTTCGAATATCCCTTTACAGCAGTCATCGGTCTCCCGACACACACATTTACTGAATTCAACGCAGCAACAAACCCGTCCTTAGAAACAGCGAGTGAGAAGACAAGCCATCCTTTATAGGACAAGAGAGGACTTTGCAAAGGTCTTTCAAGCAGGGAATATTTCTCCAAAGACGGCTCTAAAGATCTTCAATGTTTGCTGGCCTGCTCAGTGACTTGCTTAGGGATTGTTGCTTCCTTTCGGACCTTCTGGCAGCAACGGCAGCGTTACCCGTCTCGGCAGCCTCGCTCGGAGTAGACCAGTAACAGAGCTTCGTCGCCTGTTGTTGTTATCTTATGCAACAACAACGACTCTAAGCAGTAACGGCCAGTGTCAGCAGCCGTTGTTGGTGTCGCTGCGGCGAGCGTCGGCGAAACCTACGTGAGCTGATCCTGTCAGGCAGCAGCAGCAGAAGCAGCCATCCAGTCGGGTCGCCTTTTGGCGTTCGACGAGTTTGCGGAAGGACCTTCTGCCACCCAGATGCCTCCGATGCACTCTGCTCTGTACGTGTGCAGCCAGGCGCTATATGTAGTCGATATAACTTCAGAGACGGCTCCACTTGGACTTCGACCTGGTTTTTTCTGCTTCTTGCTCCCTTGTCTATTTTTCTCGCAAAAGTCATCGTCTTCTTGTTTTTTCTTTAGCTGTCGGTATTGCCAACAGAACTTACTGTTACGGCCAACGTAATTGCCAGCCATCTTTTTTTCGGCAGTAAGAGACGCGTGGTCATTGACGTACGAATCAACAGGTCTCACCGGTTGACTTGAATAGTTAGTTAAGTTTCTCAATTTCGCCATGATATTAGTCCAGTGCCTGAGCTCCGATGAAATGTCTGACGGACAACGTCGGCTATTCCTAATACACTTTGGGATGTGGGCATGTGTGCCATTACGTCAGGTCAGAGCACATAAAGATAACGGGCAAGCTGAGTCGCACGAAAATCTTCTTCGTTCGGATAGGCGACGCGGCCACCTGGATACTGCTATACACATACCATCTTGGTCGGCAAAGTGGCCCCCGAAAGTTATTGGACAAGGTCTAACAATGCTGGCCTTACGGCATGCGACTGTGGACCCATTTTAAGAAAGTTTGAGACTAAAGCTGCAATAGGTTAATAGGAGCAGTCCGTTCGCATATTCTTGCATGCAAAAGTCATCTAGTGGTCCTATTGCGACTCGGAATTTCCTTCGTGCCTTTGATAATGTATCGAATTTAGTAAGCGAAACCTACGGTGTAACGCTGTCAGAACTTGTCGAAACATACAAACCATAGAGCCAACGTCCACATATACTGTGAATCTATTGTATTTTTCAGAGAAGTTAATTTTTTTTTGGCCATTTCGTACGAAAACGACATCGTTCAGCTTAATTTTTGAGTGTTTAAGCTGAGAGTTTGGCAAACGCTTAGGATAACCATGGAGAAAATCTGGAGAACACACTAATCAAAACAGAGAACGATCGGTGCGACGACCTCATCAAGTGATGATGTCTAAAATATAAAGTTTTCACTTTCGATGCCCTTTGATTTCCCTATTCCTTTGCTCTGCCCTAACGGAAAGGCTTATTTCCGCCAAACGTGTGGACGTAAATGTTGACAAATGTACAGAAGACATTTTGTTAATGGAAACTTTTATAAATACTTTACACTAGAGTAATTCGTTATCCATTTCCTACAAGACAAATTATTATAGCAGTGCGTGCGTTTTAGCCGGCGAACCTGCCGAGCGCTGCGACGGCTTATCCTATCAGATTATTTTTAAAAACGCTCGTGTCCTGCTCCAGGGTCCTAAGGCTGGTTGCTTCTCGCCACAGAGAATTTCTGTCATTTACAAATTATGGTTGATGAAAATTTTTCTTATACACAACACTGCTAGTAGGAATATTATATAATTGCTTCAATATCTGGAGCGGAGACGAATTTATGCACGTAATTAATTTGAGTAAAGACACCTATTTACTTTTCTAAGCAATCTCGTGCACCGGCATCGCTATAAGAGACTCGCGTGCATTACTAAGATGAATTGTTCTTATGTGTAAGTTAGGGCTTTTTGTTACTAATACGTTTATTACTGCGGAAGTACGCGCGCTCCCCCGCGTCATTTCGAGATTGTATTAGTTTATAGCAAGAAACGAAGCCCCGTTACTCGCACGAGCTATCATTCGTAGCAGAAAGTTTGAAGGTTAAGTTATCCAGCCATACTATAATATTTGCTATTGCGAACGTACTATGTTTTAGGGTAGGGCTTTGCCTGAAATCAAATAGTTTGGCCACTGATTCATATTCCTTGCGCTGGCTACTCAGGACAACAAGTCGTGTTGAGACATCCTCAAGTTTACCACAACATACCGTAAGTTTAACGAAGTGCTTTTTTATATATACAAGGTAGAATTTACGAAAATTTACTACCTGAGAATGTCTACGTGCATCGCATGTGATAAATACCAGCCTGTGAGAATTGGAATAGTTTATATTTTGAAAAACCATATTTGTTGCTGGCTGCTTTCCAGTACCCACCATTATGTCTGACAGCTCCTAAATATTTTGTCGCCTAACTTTGCCCACTCTATCAGTGTTATAGCTCCGTTGAAGATATTTCAGATTCCGTGGCCTAGTTCCGATGTGTGAAACTTTGCCCCTGACGAAAACTATTACGTGATAAGCACTTCCCTTGTCTAGAATCTTTTTATTTTACCGTAAATATTTGTGTACTTAATGAAACCTAATTCATTATACGAGTTGATGGGACATTTTACGTATATATTGCACTGTCTCTGATGGGCCCACTTGAAAATAGTATGTATATACACAATGGAACGTCAATGGAAGGCGTTACATTGCTTGTGTTACTTAATTAGTTAATCGCACACCCCTCAATTGCACTTCGTTTATTAAGAACTTCAACATGGAAGACGAGCAGCATACCTAGATCTACCCATATTTATAATATTCATACCTGCGGTGATAGCAAAGCAATGCCGTTGTATATTGAAAGAAAAATTAATGCTACAGGCGGTTACTGTCTATATCTTTGGGGTCTTATATGCGTCTCGCGCTGTCTTCACGCGTACATCTGTGTCTATGCTATCCATTAACTTTAGCCGTCTGTTTCCGGCGATGATTTTCGGTGTCTTCTTGTATTTTGTCTTCCCTTTCAGCCATTTTCGAATTCGCTTTTTTCTGCCCCGTTGTAATCAAGCGGGAACCGACCAGAGGCCTAGCGGCGGACGCTTCAGCTAGCTGAAGTTGGCGCAGCGAAGGCAGCGACAACAGCAGCGGCATCGGCTTCAGCCGTGTTGGTCGGTATAGCAGAAATAGCACCGGCAACAATATTCCTTCAACGGCAGTTATTATATAACATGATCACCCTACGTTACTTCATTTCGCTAGCCGTTGCTGCGGTTGGATCGTTGCTTGATTCATGCTGATGTTCGCGGTGTTGCTGCTGGTATTAGTCAGCGGCGGTAGTAGCACCAGCAGTGGTGGGGAAAGGACTGATGCCGGTGGAGAGGGTTAGGCTATCACCTCTCGCCACCATTAAGTACCAAAATATCGCATGGATTCTGGTGATGCACCAGAATTTCGAAGTGATCTCCTGGATACGGCCACGACGGCCAATCATTAAGTAAAATCAAGTTACATTATAATGTTATGATCGAGAGTGACTGACAAACAGAATCTGCGCCCTCTTCCCTCGACGCGCAAATAGCTGCCACTACAACAACAGCTAGTACGGACAGTGTTTGTGACCTTCGTCGGCCTAGGCCCTGCGCAGAACCGAACAATCGGAAGACTTTCACCTTCGCAGCTGCTCTCCAAAAGGAGACGTTTCATTGTTTATGGATTAACGCTCCAGTGTTCAATCATGCCGAAGGCTTTCCTCGTGCGCAAACAGCGCATCTTGGCAGCGCATGCCAAGGAACAGGCCGAATTGGCTGCGAGGCGTGCACTCACTGAAGGCCCCGGCGGGTCCGATGAGCCCCTGGCTCTCGTGTGTCCACCGGTGACCCCTCCAGCGAGCCCCGAAGGCCAAACTGGCCTGCCGGGCCTTGCAAACCATGCGTACCCAGCAGCGCCAGCTCCTTCGGTCGGTGCACAAGAAGAGCCACTCAGTCTAACCACGAAAAGGCGTGCCCATGAAGAATCTGAGGACGAACTCGTAATCGGTGAGTACCTGTGTTTACGCAACGATAATTTAATCAATCTAATCGCTTTTACAGATTTCTTCTTTAACAATTTTCCGCTGGATAAACAACTTCATCAATTGTTTTCCTCTGCGTATAGAAAAGGAAGTGTTTTCCCGTTTCCACTCATGCTTGATAAACCGCCATTTCCTGTCCTAAAAGCATTCACAACAACGAAGGTTTCAATGATACTATACGCAAGTCATGTTCATATCCTCTAGTACAAAAAAAGTCGAAAAGGATAAGGCCATTTTTTGTCACGCCACTAAGATCCTGTTTCCTGTTGTCCAGTTCGATCTTTGTTTTTGATTGTGGTGCTGGCTCTTTCTGTTGTACTGATGGTAAATACTCCTCCGGCTTTATTTCTTGTAAGAAGCCGATTCCTCCAGCCGCTGCTGCCCCGGCCGTCTTTTACATAGAGAAAGAATGCCTGCAGCTTGTGCGTTCGAGTGGGGTGAGGGGAACGGGGCAGGAGAGTAGAGGCTTGGCGTTATTCGGCTGCGCCACATTGCGTTGTGCGTCGGGACTTCCTTCACAGCTTCTTTCTTTCTCGTTTATCTCCCTGTATGTACGTTGGCGATCCCATACGCTCCGTTGTCCGAAGGGCCGACGTTTTCGCGTTCGTTCAACAGCATCCGCATCGTGCGGCTGTTGGCCGAACTCGGCCAAACCCTTTCTGGGAATCTTTTCAACGGTCGGCTTTCTTCCTTAAGGAAACCGTTATCGATTCCGCGCGCCCCGAGGTCGTCTGTCGTTCAACTTTATTTTAGGCCCTTCGACTGAATGTTCGGCTGTGCATGTTCATTATAATCAGTAGGTTGCATGGGACGCCATGTGCTTGTCGAACCAGGAGATGTGACGAAGAAGAAATCTGTCCAGACTACTCAGTACTTCCCCGTTCTAAGTATCTGAACCCGTATCTCGTCATTACCTAATTCGTCAATCGGTCGCGTCAGCCATAACGACATATAGATACACATGTGTAAGCACTGAGAGGTACAAAACACGCATGACTGAGAGTGATGGGTGATCCCCTACCAACAAAACGGTTGCATCGGTTGCTGCAACGATTATTTTCAGTCAAGTCCAATTCTATATATAGAATAAATAGATAGACAGACGTTTTATGCTCATTTAATGCATCTGTAACTGAGCGGCGTCTTCATAGTAGCATAGTGGTGTCGTCTTCTTCTTTGTCGTATGTCGTTCTGTATCGCTGTCTAGCTAAGTGTCGTTGTCGGGACGCTGAGTACGTGTGTTTCTCACCGAAAGGCAGAAGTCCTCCTTTCCACAGCAGCTTCCCATTGCGTGAAGTCAGACACACTCGCTGCAACGGCGTCACCACAGGCAGCAGAGGTGGTGGTGGTGGCATAGGATATCATCAAAAACAAATGACGTCACCCGTTGCCAAAAGCACCCCTACATCAGTTCGACTTGCCGTTTGCTGCCACCGCCGCAACGCCTGGTTCTGCTACGCAGTCTTCTTTTTGCTGCGGTGACGATCGCACGGCTTACGACCATTGATTGATATGTATGTGCTATAGATGGGTGTTGGTGTTTGATCATCAACGGCGCAATCCGGTTGCCTGGTAGCCCGGGTTATTCGTTAGCTCGATTGTTTTGTTACTTGCTTACTGTTGGAGCCAGCAAGCGAACCCAAAGATACACATCGTTTAGCAGCAGATGGGCGGGCTCGCGCAGTATTTCTGCACGTAGTTTCTATTCTAGTTAGTTATCGGGGCTCGTGTTAGCAAAACGCGAAAACAGTTCGCACAGAGAACAGACGAAATGGTCATTCGGCCGAAGGCAGCAACCTGGAAATGGAAGTGCTAGCGCGTTTTTTCGTTGGTTCTCATCGCACTCGACTCGTGGTTTCACTTATGACTCATGGCAGCTCTGTTATCCGTCACCTGAGCCATCCCCGAGTGAACGTCATTTCGATTTCTGGATCCATACATTGCTGAAGGGTGACGTTCTGCAGATACGCATATATCAATATTATAATATAGACCGATGTGTATATATATACTGCCGTTATTTACAATGTTTTCCCGCGTTACGGACACAAGAGGTTCCCTTCAAGTATTGTCTAGGAAGGTGTCCGGTAATTATAAACGAAGTAGTGGCGGACGTATTTGCTGCCCCTATGAAGCGCGCCTGAGCAGAGAAAAATACGGGAGAGGAGGAAATGCGAAGAATAAGAAAGGAGGGAAAGCGGGAAAAGATGAACCAATTTCTGGTATTATGATAATCACGCTTTGTGACGCGCCACCCGATTTCGGCGTAGTCGGTGTTATAATGAATCATCGTAGGAAATGACATTTTACAATTTTTTGTCATCTTGATAAATTTCCAGTAATCAAATCGTTGCTTTCCTAGTTAGGTTCGTAGATAGCAGAACAGTGCAGCAGGACGATAAAGCGCCAAACTGCTATTATATTTATACAAATAACTTTATCTGACCAAACATATAGTCTATCCATGTTGATGTTGGTAGTGGTGCTCCCTGTCGGCACTGTTTGATGCTTCTACAAAGATCGAACGGTCGTCGCTTGCGATGGAGGGGACGACAGCGCTCGTGACGTTGATAGCAACTAAATCGAAATTCCATCCTCTACTCACTTATCCTTCACATTGACATTCATTCAATTGTTGCATTCTTCGTTTGTCGATGGACTGAAGCTGTGAGCTGGATGTTTCGGTAGCTACTGCTGCTGTTATTGATAGATTATGCGATAGATTGACGGCGTCGAGGAAGAATTCTGCGCGCGCTGGGTTGTGACGGACGGATGATCAGGCGACCGCCGTTGTTGCAGTCGCAAATACGTTCAGGACGTCAGACTCCATTTGTAACAACAACAACAACAACAACGGCAGCAGCGCGGCAGTAGCAACAGTATACCCGTCGCCGCGGGTGCTTGACCGACGTCGTGGCGTAGCGAAGGTCGTCACGCGGAAGGAGCAATAATGCAAGGCTTATGTAAGCGTCATCCATCGCGTTGGGCAACAAGCGACATGCAGACGGTGCGAAGTATCATAGGACGGCGAGCCACACTATTCCAGGTAGACAATTAGACGCCTTTTAAGGGAGGACAGTGCCTTGCCGTGCAATCCGGATCACGTGATTGCCTGCGGAAGCCTACGTTTCTGGTCGTATCTCTGATCGTATTGGTCTATCCATGATTTAAGCAACTGCCGCCGCTGATCAATATGCATTGGTACTTATTGAAGCACACGCATGCACAGGAGTTCGTATACATGCATAGATATCAGTTAATTAGTTCCGAATGAACGCTGCACCATACATGTGTCTGATGTGAGTGTACGCCTATTGGCATTCCTCGGTAATTGCTGACGAGACACACTTCTAAGGGAGCTGCCGCTGTCATCAGAGTCATTCACGTTTCTCTCTCTCCCCCTCCCCCTCACGCGCGCTCTTTCGAATGTTTGAAATTCATTGTTGTATCAGTATTAATGTAACAGATCGGAAGTCAATGTCGAAGCTTCGTTATTGAGCTTTAGTATTTTTATGTGGTATGTCGATGCAATGGGAATAGCACGTAAGTGTGTCGCAAGAAAAATGTCAGCTCATCAATACTTTGCATAGTCCGTCGCGGCAGTCACTTCTCGTCAAAGCAGGCTTTCATTGGGACTTGTTTAGTCGCACTCTCGGTCTCGTGGATTGCACTTGTTCAAGGTCAGGCAAACAACAACAACAACAGCAACAACAACAACAACAACAAATGAACAGCTCGAATGAGCTCGATCAGCGAAACGCGTCGTTTAGAATGGGTCTCCCTGTAGGTTTCTGTGTGAGCAGAAATGGCCAGGGCCTCTTCCTGCCAACTTTCAACATCAAATCCCAACGAGTGCTCCGAATACGATCGGCAGTATGTTATGGCGGTTATGATGGGGCTGCAAGCTTCGGCAACATTTGGTCTTCAGTACTTCGGGACTTTCTCAAGCAGGTGCCTCCGACGGCTTCCGCTGTGCGGTGTGCGCTTCAGCGACGCACCGCGAGTTGTTACCATAGGAAGCGCCCCGACGGTGGCTTTGTCGGACAGTAGATCTCATGGGCAGGCGTTCAAGAGAACGTTAGCGCGGGAACGTTCCCACATTCACTTGTTAGTCGGGGTGCAGCCGCCATCAAATCTGCTGTTCATTCTTGCTGCCGCCACCGCCGTCGGCGTCCTACTGCTGCCGGTCTCGCCACCTTGCTCACTGATGTCCACCGTCATCGTCATCATGTACCTGCTACCTATTGCCACAACCATCAATACCTGGCCTTCGTTCCTTTCTTCGTCAACCTCGAATGCGGCAACGATGGCCATACGCATAGAAAGTAATAAGTAAAAACCTCATTAGGCCGCAGAGCGTATTGGCTACACCGGCTCACTTGCCCGGCCAGGACGAATGGTTTCCACAAGGTTTTATCCTGTCGCCATACTTGACGAAACGCGTTAAGGGGTAACTAGCGACACTGAGAGTGACTGATGCTTGAAGGAACAGGGAAGGCGATTGAAGAAGGACACCTTTACTCGACCGTCCTGTGGCGACACTTCGATGTACCTATCGAGAAGGGAGCAGCAACAGATGAGAAGCACAAATAAGTTGAGCTAACAGGGGCATCAGAATTAAGCACAATTGTGTTAGGAGGTAATTTAAAACCAGCCTGAAGAAGTTGGTGTATGTAGGTATGTAGGCATAGCCTAACTGTAACTATAACAGAGAAACGTAGTAGGTTGAGAGAAAGCAGATACTACTCTGGATTGTTTTTTTATTGAAACGGGGCATCGATGTCGGGGCTTGGGAAGGGGAGGTTGTTACGCTCTGTTCGATCCATTTCATCCATGACTACTCCCGTTTGGTGATAGGCATCGTTCTATCATCCTCTGTTGTTTTTCTGGTGCATCATCGTCTTCGTCGGTGCATTGACAACGACGACGTTGGCAGGTAGCAAAAATATCGTTAGTGTCGATCGATATGGCTGAACGGATGAGTGGTGCCCAGATCTCGCAGCATAGTCGAACTGTAGGTTATGTGACTGGACACAGGTCCAACAGGTGGTCCTATCTGAACCTGCTATTCTCGGTGGCTTTTCTGCAGTAGTGTATAGATAACTACTCGAATATACATGGGTATTTACGTGTTTGCTTTACTCACGATTTGTATGTGTCAGTGTACCGATATGCCCGTGTGGTCCTGGGGGCATAAGGTCGTTATATGGTTCAACACTCGCATTGTCGCACGCTATTTAGAAGTGTCACCGTTCTTTGAGCTGTCGAGCATCGTCTGTGGGAAATAGGATTTTTTAGCGTTTTCGATTTGTGGGGGCATCCTGAGTCGTGCTCATTATTCTGTATGGAAATGTTTAGCTCCCGTCTGCGTTTTCATGATCTGTCGTCATCGTCGACATTGCTCTGATTCGATGTATCAGCGACTTCGTATGTGACAATCCTGCTGGCGCCTACTGCCTTCTTCCTCCGTCTTCGTCCTTCTGCATACACTGCGCCGTCTGGCCTACTGCAGGTATTTTGCCTGTCTACGGACTGCCATCTGTCACTGTGAATTCTCTATAAGGTTCTGTGGCTACTGTAACAACGGGGCAGGCGGAGTAACAGTAACGCTATGAGGCAACAATATAGCAGATTCACAACTCGATCAGCCTCAGCCCGAGAACCAGCGATAGAACCACCTAAAGAATCACGGAACTGCTACCGTCATAATCTTGATATATTTAAGCGTATATCAGTGTTATTCTATTGTGTACGCGCGAGTACGCTACTTAACTACCAAAAAAGCGTCGGCGAGAAAAAAACGTTTATTTGTAATGCCTGTAAGCTGAATGTACCTATTCCAGCGTACAAACTAGACGGCCTATAGGGATACAAACGGCAGCGCCTATCAGCATCTCTCGTCCTTGAGCGCAACGGCAACAATCTATTCTTGCTGGGTCGTTCCCTTGCTGACTACGTGAGATGAACCAGATTTCGGCGGGCGAAACCGAACGGTCAAAATGGAGAAAAGGCTGTTGGATAGCAGAGTAGACCTGAACCAGCAGCTGAAGGGCCATACAGAGAGAAAATAGGCCATTAACGACCTTTGCTGATGCTGCTGTTGCTACAGTCTCTACTGGATGCTTCGCGGCCGTTCGATTTGCTCGAATCCTTCGTTCAGCTTTTTGCGGCTCTATTTGTCTCAGCTCCTTGAATGTGGCGCCGGCCGCAAATAGTACGCAAGCGTCATCCCTTGTGCTATTCATCGTATAGCCAGCTTCTAACCACGATCCAAAGCTGCTCGCCATGTAGACAGAGTCTAGCGGTTCGTGCTTGGCCGGCTGGTCTTATTTCACCACTGACATAGAAAGAAACAGAAACTCCATCCGTTTTATATACTTAGTGTACGAAGTGTTGTTGCTATTGGAGATTCCGTGGCAATAGATCCTCGCTTGTAGCTGTCGTCGTCGTCGTCGTATAGGTGCTGATAGTAGCAGCAGCAGCAGCAGCGGCAGTGGCAGTAACCAGTTCACTCGCTCGCTCGCTCTTTTCTTGCTGGGCCATAGGCAACGACATCATCGACAACGACAACAACAGCGCGGCAGCTCAAAGAACGACCACGAGACGGCTGCAGGCTCAGCTACGAGCTTCTAACCTATATCGCCGCGTTTCTGCTCGGGGAAAAGCAGAGTTCGAACAGCTATAGAAAACAGCATCTTTCTAGCATTTATGCCGCTGCTGCCGTTGCTGGCGCTCGCTCTCCCTCCGACATCAGATCCGCCGTCGTTTGTTGGTCGTTCCGAGAAAAGCGCTCGTTGGAGGAATGCTGTTTAAAAGGGGCAAAGGTTGTGAACTAACGGTCCTCTCCACTATAGTGCATAGTAAGCTAGCTGTCAGACTGGCCGTTAGTAACCGCCAGCATGAATAGCAGCGGCGTCAATAGCAGCCGAAGCCATATGGGTGCAGCGGCAGCCATCATAGCGGCACGGACTGCTAGCTGCGACTGAACTGGGTGTACGGCTGTTCTATAAGTGTTCGCCAGTTCGTTGTGTGCCTTCGCTTCGATTCTTTTCGTCCGTTTTCTCTTTTTTGCACAGTCGCTCCTTAGCGGACAGCGCACACTCACCCTGTATGTCTTCCTATCTACGCTCTCGCCCCGTTCATCTTCTTTGCTCTCTACGCACACGGGTCTTCCTTTCTCTTTATAGCGTATGCATATGTCGAACGAGTGACCCATACGGCTGCGGCCGAAAGCCCATCGTCATCTAAGCGCCATATGGAGCTTGAATCACGAATGAGCTGATGCCGCCACCGCCGACGAATGGCGCCCCGCTGGGCGATTCAAGTGATCTCAGTGTCCTTGGCTTATTTTTCTTTTCCTTCGTCTTCTTTTTCTCCTACCCTTCTTAATCTTTTCTACTTTCTCGCCTTTAGTCGCTATCTCTATGCCCCCCTCCGACAGTTTACCTCTGTAGCTCTTTGCCCTGTCTATTTCGTGAATACGTCATTCAAGAATCCACAGTGGTTTTTTTTTTAAGAGGCAGATGTAAACCACGCGGTGCGATGACTCTCACCGGGTTCGGCTTTCGTGCAAACGTCAGTTAGGTATATATTCATGTATACCTACGCGTCCTGTACTACGCATTCTTTACTTAACGCTAGTTCTGTTTTGTTGCAGATGAACGGCCCGAAACGCAACGCGTAATGCAATGGCTGCCGACGGTCTCGCGTTCATCAACGACGCCACCCCAGTCGGAAAGCGAGGATGAGGTAACCTCAACAGTGCCAATGCTTGGTCATCCTGCCTACCACCATGCACCATTTTCATCACAACGGGTTCCGGTCATCCAGGAAATGCAAACTCCGCTTCGACCTCAGCCGTATTACCCCGCGTCGCGTTTCGAAGATTTCCGACCTGAGTATCACATCGCACATCCGCATGAGTATACAGCAGCTGCTGCTGCAGCCGCTGCCGCCGCTGCAGCAGCCCATAATCACCGTGGGCATCCCACTGCCGCTGCTGCTGCAGCTGCTGCAGCTGCTGCTGCTGCTGCTGCTGTAGGTGCCCAGGACTATCAACCAGCATCTGTACATACACTAACATGCCTCAGCCCTGATCCGCATCTTCTATGTGACATGTCCGCTAGACCGTCGTCACCCATACAGGGCGAATGGCCTGATACTAAAGGACAGAAGACGAGCAGCAGCAGCAGCAGTAGCAGTAGCCCAGAAAAGATTAGTAGTCACTCCGATGATGAAAGCCAGAGTGGATTTGATCCTGTTAGCCCCGGTCTCCAGTGTCGTATTCAAGTTCTTCGGCAAAGGGTACGGATTATTAGCAACTTGACAATGGTTATTACTACCATCATTACTATTGCAATTATATTCAGACTGATGCATCTTAGTGCAAACTGCAAAGCTTGCTTTATTATCAGTTTGTCAAGCTATTATCAGCTTTTTTTCGTGTTACAGATGGGTATACCGATCGCAGCTCCCATAGAATTCGTGAACGGTGGCCATGGAATCAAGAATCCACTTCTGAATTTGGGTAGTTCGACTCCGGCCTCAGCTCCGCCTCCGCCACCGACGGTCAAAGGTTCAGTACCACCAGCTGCAGCGGCTGTTAACCAACGAAAGCCAGCGGTCGACGCTGCTGCCACCGAAACAATCGAACAGCCCCAAAACCTCAGCAACACCTGCGATGTCAACAACAATTATATAAGCAATTCAGCCAGCTGTAACGCGACAGGTGCCAGTAATGACAAGTAAGTATATGTATAATAGAGACATTTCTATTTTTTTCACGCTGTCTAATCGGCGTAATTGTAGTACGCTATTGTGAATTAGACTGATTCAGTTTACCAATACCACATATTGGCTTTTTTTTTTTGCTGGTACTCGGAAGTAACCACAAACTGGTGGCTGGCTATCATCAACGGGCTATGGGCGGCACTGGGAGATTTTTCGTAGAAGTGGTTTCTGCTGCTATTAATGCTATTGCTGCCCCTCGGTAGCTTTTTGGATGTTCCACGTCTGCTGCTGCTCTTACTGCTTTTTAATCTTCTGGCAATTTTGGCTTTTTCAACGGTAAAAACGTCAACATATCTTCAACAAGCGAAATGCCTTTATCCCTGTAGCAAGCCTGCAGCCAATAAGCTATGCCCTGCTTGTTAATCGAATGGCAGAAAATAAGCATAGCCAACGGACAGATGAAACGGCAAAATGAACCATCGGTAGGACTAGTCGTACTAAAAAGAATGGTAGCCAGCCCCAGTCCAAGGACGCCATGAAGCTGAAAGCATTAAACAGTGGAGAAGAAATCACCAAACTGGTGGTAAACTGTTATGCAGAAACACGATAGACGCAAACCCAAGTTGAAGGAAGAGCAGAATTGAAGGCTGGGTGCCTTTGGGGATTTGTTTGGCGTTGTCAACGCCGTGATAACGCTACAGCTACCGTTATTATTATTACTACTACTACTACTACTGCTGCTGCTGCTGCTGCTGCGACCATCAGCATCACAGTTACTGGCGGAGATCACCATATGCCAGCAGTGCAGATAGCGTCTACGTTTTCATTGCAACCATCGCCTTTGCCACCGTTGCGGGGCACCGCACGAGGATCTGATCGTTGTTTGTGGTGACGATGGCGGTTACTGGTCGGCGTTCGGCGTATGCCGCTTGCCTACGTTCTTACCCGGCCGCTGTAAGCATGCTGGTGGCTAGGATTTGTGGCAGTGACGAAAGCCAATAATACGACCATTCGTTGGCTAGTCCATCTTATCCCGGTCGTCGATCGTCGCACTTCCCTTCCGCCGTCGTAGCGGTTGCGTTAGATGTAATAACAATAACACAACAATCTGATGAATCAGACTCCGACCTAGCGAACGGTGAAAAGACAAGGCCAGGACGAACGCGATGGCTCTCTTTGCCTCTGTTCGAATGTGGCTTATACGAACGCTGGTGTATTACGCCTGCTTGCACGTCTGCGTTTCAGAGTAAAGCGATGAAGATGCTGCCATTGCTCTTCTCGATGGTGACGCTGATGCTGTTAAAGCTGTTAGCGTAGGAGGTGTGAAGGATCGTTCGCGCATTGCTAGTAGGGGGGAGCGGGCCCTGATCTGTGGAGGTCTCTGCTTATTAAGAGAAATCAAACGAGAACGCGAGAAACAGGACCTGAGGAAGCTGCTAGTATTACGGAAATTTGGATTTACTCAGATAATAGGACCGATGATAAGAACAGGGCAATCATAATGATCGAGGATGGTCCTTGCGCCTAGATGGACTCGCCTAATTCTGTCGCCGTATTCTATTCCATATACGTAAAATTTGTCTACGTTGAAATACACAGCCTCAATAGCACGTATCGATACGGGTGTAGTTCTGTGGCGTGTAAACGACGTATTCTAATTGTTTGATTATAAGCAGGCTAAAATTTACGTGACTAGCTGCCAGGCCAGCCAGGCCCGGTTACGTATAGACGTATCAACACGCCCCGTACATAGATATCTATATGCAGCCAATAATAGGGCTGATTAGCTGTCTAATAGTCTTTGTCATCATCGTCACTTCCATCCTCACCGTTTGCCCAAAATAATTTTTTTCCCATCATCTTTTTCATTCTCCTAATTTGTGTTGTTGCTGTTGTTGTTATCGACGTTATCGTCACAGTTCTCCACCGCGACCGCGCTTACTGCTGCCGTTGTTAATAATTACGTTCGTCAAAGTCGAAGGACGTCTGACTTTGGCGGTACTTTGGCCGCAAGGTCACACTTTTAGACGCACGCAGTCATCCAAGCACCCATAGAGATACGCGCGCTTGCGCACACACACATATACTAGACATTCATGAAGCAGGATACGTGCTGCGTCGAAAGGCGCTCCATCGTCAATATCTTCAGTTTCTCTCTTAACTTACAACGACGGATGATGACAGCGGACTGCGAAGACTGTTGCTACGCGACATGATTCCATGGTAGAGTCATCGTTGGTGTTACTATTGTGTTTGGTAGCAGTTCGTACTTCGACTATCAATCCGTCTATTTGTCTGTCATACATTTACGTGTGTGTTAGCGTATGTATTATGGCATGGCTCGCTGTGATAACAGCTTTTCGGTTGACTTTTTTTTTCTGCTAACGGAAATGCAATATTGAGTATCTCTCTCCAGCCGATTGTTTTATAGTGGCTTCAATTATTCGGGCGACATCTGCTGCCGCTGCAGTTACTGCTACCACCAGCAAAGAAATCATGATGTTGGTTCTTTACCATGACTTTTATCACACACCTTTATCTGATCTGCCATTTCTTCACTTGGGCCCGGTGATTTATTTTCTCCCGTACTGTTTTTCTTTGTTTGTGTGCTTATCTCCTTTCATCCATCCCTATTGCTCGTTTCTACTCTATCTCGACAACGATGATGATCGTGAAATCATCGCCGCAGACACGCATAGCCGAAAACAGGACGCGCTGTTTCGCGTACGTACACACTGCCGTACAGCCCCAATAACAGCAGGATGAAATGTTGATTTTTTTTATTGGGTTTGTGTAGCTTATTATTGCTGCCAATGAGACGTTTAGCCTGTTATCACTTATTGCGTAAACGACGTGCGGCGGCGCGCAAACAAACGTCGACACGCCGATGTCAAACGGCCATTGATGGTTAACGCGTTGAGAACTTCTGACATTTGCAGCACAGAATCAGCCGTGGAAACGATACGCGATATACATTAGAGCGTTGATACGCGAGCTTGTTTCAACCCCAGTATCGTTGTCGTCTTCGACGTCACCTCGGTACGGGGCGATCGTTAGCCTCGGGGCACAACCTTCACCGTGAACCGTTTCCCATACGCTGCGCCGTTGTTGGTTACCGTCTGTGGTAGGAAAAGAAGTAACAGAAGCAGCCGTGGCAGCATTAGAAGTAATTTGGACTTCGCTTGCTTGTTCGTTCGTTTGTCGTCGTTGTCGTTGAACCGTTGCGTTGAGCGACCACCGTTACAGGTTGAACGAAACGGCTAAAATGCCGAGTCGAGCAGCGACAGTAACAGGAACAACGGCAAGAGGCAACGATCGAGTGAGAGCGATATGTTTTGTGGCAGTTGTTCTTGTTGCGCTGCTATAAGAGGAGTCTGTTGCAGTTGGGGCAAGTATCTCCGTCGCGGCGATCGCGCAGCAGATGAATTTCTCTGGTTCAAGCAACAGACAGATACATGTATGCGGCTATGAAGGTAGATGCGTAGACGTACGGTCCATGCCTGCGTTCTCGTGTGAACCACCGGCCTTTTGCCGACATTAGTAGTAGTAGTAGTGGTGGCAGTAGTAGTAGTAGTAGTAGTAGTAGTAGTAGTAGCAGCAGCAGCAGCGGCAGCAAAGCATAGTGCCGACAGAGCGACTGTTGGTCGCGTTCTTACGGCCTGCTCTTTCACCGGTCTTCGAGCCGTTGTCTGACTGCCAGCTGAAGCCTCAACGGTTTCAACGTCGAAGAACGGTTGAACAGTTCGCAAGGCCGAAACGAATTGTCCCATTGGCGCAGGGGTGAGCGAAACGTGTAACATGAATAGGGAGCACAATGTTAATGATACAGATAATAATCACTGTTAAAGGGAACATAATGATACAGATAATAATCACTATTAATCTGTATTTGTGCGTCCGCGCACATACTTCCTAGCGTGGAATC
Organism: Varroa jacobsoni; assembly: GCF_002532875.2. Lineage (NCBI taxonomy): Eukaryota > Metazoa > Arthropoda > Arachnida > Mesostigmata > Varroidae > Varroa > Varroa jacobsoni. The sequence goes on from NW_019214440.1 coordinate 167,810, forward strand.
AACTGAATTCCAACGGATGCGAGACGCCCCCGTTGCCTTCAGAAACAAGCTCATCGTCGGTACTCGTCCAACCGTTGGGGTTATGATTGCTGTTATTGCCGCGTCTGCTAGTGCCGTCGTTTTTTTCGTGATGTTAAAGTGTCAATCACCTGCTGCAGTAGCAGCAGCAGCAACAGCAATCGGCCTGCATCAATCTCTATCATATTGTCTTTTCGCTTCGTTGGCACCGGGTCCATTGAAGGACAGACACGCATACAGGTCCACACAACCCCAATCCCAGCAACACCGCTGTTCCAAAGTAAAGGCTGCGGAGAACAAATGCACATACGAAACAAATTTACGCTCGCTATGCTGTGCGTTTAGCTGTGACTGTTCATCTCTGTGCTATCGGCGCGAAAAGAACAGCGGGGCAGGTGCTTTTACCGGATGGTTCGCTGAGATTTGCCCGCTGCCTTCTTAAGTGCCGTTGTCGACTCGACTGAACTTACGGCGACCACCGGTGACTATTGGTGCTGTCTGTTATAGATGTGTGTGTTCGCATCTTCAAACTTCAGAAGTTGATCTTGTTTCAAACAGGGATACTGGTTTGGGCAGATAGTAGCATGGAGGGATGCCGCTTTTATAGAACAGGCAACGAAAACCGAACAGCTTAATGAGAACTTCCGCCGTCAGTGAAAGATCTGGGCTAAGGGGCCTGTGCGACCGTTACTAACCGTTTTTCTTTTCTGCTCTGCTTCAGGCTCGCCTGTAAGGTATGTGGCAAATCGTTCGGACTTCAGCGCCTGCTCAACCGTCACATGAAGTGTCATAGCGATGTGAAGCGCTATCTATGCACATTTTGCGGGAAAGGCTTTAACGATACGTTTGACCTGAAACGTCACACCCGAACCCACACCGGCGTACGACCATATAAGTGCAACCTCTGCGATAAGTCGTTCACGCAGCGTTGCTCATTGGAGTCGCATTCGCTCAAGGTGCACGGAGCGAAGCATCAGTACGCGTACAAGGAACGCCGCCAAAAGATGTACGTCTGTGAAGAATGTGGTCATACGACAAACGAGCCCGAAGTTCACTACGTCCACCTGAAGGAAAACCACCCGTATAGTCCGGCATTACTGAAGTTTTACGATAAGCGACACTTTAAATTCCAGGATGGATCCTTTCCAGTCACGTTGTTGCAGCATCCAAAAGATGCGACTTCTCAGGAACAGTACTAAGTGGTATTTCGAAAAAAACACTGATGAGCTGTCATCATGTACCCGTCACCTCGAAAGGCGGTACTAATAACTACGATGATACCAGCAGCGATAAATTAGTTGAATACAATCGAAGTAGCAGAGATCGAATCCGGTGCGAACTATCGCTACGAATAATAGCTTGACAGTAAGTTGTCGACCCCCTGAGTCGATAGAACGATGATGCCGGGGTAGTCTTTCACTCTAGGCGCGAAGATTGAGCGCCCGGTCACTGAGGTGAACTACGTAATAATGTTCTTACTATGTTGGACGGAGTGACACTAATGAAACCGTCCACCAGATTCCGAATAGGCATTCATTATATTCAGGACTAACCAGGCCGGTTGATTAAAATCAACAAAGCGGTGTCCGTAGAACCTACTTACATACAATGAAATACTATTCCTGCTATAATCCTTTTGCTGTACACGACTACGTTACTATTGATCATATAAGAACGATGCATTTATGTCATTATTTCAATGATGAGGACAACGAAGACCATTTCAACTATACATAGAATAATAATAACATAAATAACGGCCTGAGAAGAAAAAGAAAAAAACAAAACATTTTATTATACTATTATACAAAAAATATAAAAGAGAATCGTACATAGCTTATCATAATTAAGGAGGCGACAGTAGTTTAACATATGAGGAGCAAATGGTTTCTAACAAAATATTACATAAGAAAGAGGAAGTAATGAATAGAACGTGCAGGAAGGCAAAACAAGAACAAAGAAAGCAAGCATAATCGAAAGAACTGACGAAATTTAAGTTGTGGTAAGTAAGCATAATCGAAAGTGAACGTTCACTTTTTAACTGACGAAACATAAGTTGTGAAAAAAGGACAATACGAAGATGATAAAGGAGAACAAAAAGCGAGGCAGTGAGAAGCTCGAGCTCTCTAAGGGCATTCCCGTGATCCCTAGTCTCTTTTTTCGCAGAGAACAAACAACACACATCTTAGCTATGACGGAGAAAGAAGCATAACCTCTCATGATCTCTCTCAATCAGTCGATCAATCGAACAGCACGACCCTCACCTGTTTTTTTTTTGTACGCGGTATAAGACAGCCGCTTCGCTTCGTTCGTTTATTTTAAGAAACGTGAAACTTATCCTAATAAGAAGTTATAAAACGATCAATAAATTTGAGTGTTTGAAATGAGGGCTATGGAGCGGACCACGTTACGATCCGATATTGTTCTTTCTTCGTCAAGTAATACTGTGAAGCGGCTCAGAATTAATGCATATGACCTTTACTTCATCAACTCATCCACATGTTCTCGGAACTTACCTAAACTTTGCGGATCTCTTCAAACTTGTCTCCTAGAGCTAACTCCTTTTCGCAACAATATAAATACAATACGAAATCTGTAGAGAGATAAATGTAAACAGAATTTATAATTATAACAACACACACACAGAGACACACACACAGACATAGACACAGACACAGACACAGACACACACAGACACAGACACACACACGAAGACACACGCACACGCTCACACACAGACATGCATGCACACGGACATAGTCACACAAATTTACCTACCGACCGCACTTTCGTGGATGAATCGGGACAGATGTTTTACCAAAATGCACAGCAAAGTAACTGAATAACATGGGCGTCTCTACCAAATGACATTGTAACTTATTTCTCTGTGATAACAACACTCGAAGGTGAAGTGAAGGAGATACAAGGTAAAGGTGGAACTATGATTGTTGATGGAGGAAATGAGCGATTACTGAAGGCTTATTATCCATAATAGTAACAACTGCACATAATAGATGCCTATTATTCATATAGGAGGAAGCCACAAAACAAGCTGATGTGTTTCGCTGTATTGAGCACTACAAGTTCGGTTTAACGGGTCAGTAGTGTTGTATATAGATTTGGCTGGGTGTTAACCCAAGCTGACAATGTTTAGACTGATGTTACAAAGCAGTGGAGAGCTATGATCCGAACTACTCTAGGAACTTGTAGATATCTGTAGTAGCCCATCATTGGTGATCTGCTTTCGAGTTGATCGAGAGAAAAACAGGCTCCACGAATAGGCACTTGTGTTGTGTACATATTTATTACTACTTTATAAACAACGGAGGTGGAAAATTAAAGTAGATTTGTGAAACCTATATATATAGTTGCGGTATGGCCCTCGTATAGGCAGCTTGATTGTTAATTTGGTGCGATCCCTGGCGCATGGACGCCACTACAAACAAGTATCAACGCGGTGGTGGTTGACTGCGATCGAAGGAAAGATTGTCGCCAACGTGTACATTAGCCAAAGAGAAACCATATTCATATCGTAAACAACAGTAATATAATTTTATCAGTACTAAATAAACACGACGCAAATATAAATCCATTATAATTATTATTATAGATATACACGTTCGTTTCTTACGTGTATTAGTAGTGTATGTGTTGTAAGACGTGTAGTGGCGGAGTATAGAAAAACGTAAGATGTGCTCCGGGCATTAGCAACTATCATCAGCATTAGTTGGCCATTTATGAGTATTTAAGTGAGCTATTTTCGAGGGTGTGTCTGTGTCTCAGATGTGGCCTAACGGTTTTGTGTGATTTTTACACGCCCAGGTAGAACTGAACGACGCTGGATAGTAATGGCTACCTTCAGACGCTTCGATCGTAGGGGTGACGTTTACAGAGAACAACGCCTGTCCCATGTTTTGGCCAATAAATTCAGATAATAAAAACAGATTCACCCTATTATTTCATCATATATTACCTGGCTGTTCCGGGTTTTCATGCTGTATATACCTGAACTCTAATAATTAGTCTGATTGTTATCAAGATTAGGTGATGTTTAAATGCTTCGCAGTAAATGAAGGAAGATCATAAGATAGAAGACAAACATAGATCTGCGAACCACCCTAATTGCTCCATATTGTAACATAAATATATCGATTTCTGCATTTCTTCAACGACAACAAACATCTATGTATCGTCCCAGAAGTCAGAAGAACCCAATTATTGTGGTTGAATAACCCACAATGGCGAACGGCCGAGCTGTACTATAGATATACAAATGCATCAACGCAGGCAATGATTAAATCAGTATGTCTGTGTGAGCGCGACTCGTGACAGGTGTTACAGTAACTAATTATATCGTATCGAACAAACAAACGGAAAAGAACAGCCGTAATAATAAAAACTTGTTATATTTAAGTTAAATAGGTGACTGTCTTGGATTTCGTATATCATAGGTATTACTTATCGAAGAAAAATGTTAGCAAACGTCCTAGCGTACGTTATAGTTGTTATTAGTGTTCAAGACTTGAAACTACGATGAAGAAGCTTTGTCACAGACATCACGAGGTGGACAGTGAGCTTCATGGAATCGCTAGTTGAAAAAAATGTGAAAACCATTCTCATCGTGGGTTTGTTGCGAGCGTCCGGGCCTATTGATGTCGATTATCGCACTAAGACGAAATTAAAATTACGCTCTGACAACGTTATGGTGATTAGTATGGCCTAGTGCTTCCTTGTTTTTGACGACTCTGGAAGACGACGTTATGTGTCTAGTTAGATCACATAACGAAGTGTGCGATCTTCCTATGTCATAATGGTAATTACTATTTTTATAAAAAAAAACTCACGTGTTTATATAGATACGATAATTAGCTTTCTGCTTCCCTTCGACGTATGAAAAATACGAACTAACCTGTGCCGAAATTTCTACAATTAAACTTCATTAATCCTATACGTCCAGGCTTCACGCCTAAATAGATTTTTCTCTTATACTCTTCAGATTACTACTAAGTAATGGCATATAAGTAGGACAAAAACGCAGTATCGGTTTTGCGGACCCGTTTTGCAAGCTCGTTAATATGTCCATATGACCCTGATATGCTCGTATGCTGAGCATTAGATTTGATCGAGTAAATGTAAAGTGTAGGCTGTTTTCCACTGTGGATTATATTACAAATTCGTCTCTATCAAATCGGGCTAAATAAAACAAGCTTTATTGTCCGTTTATTTAGTTGCGTATTAATTGGAAAGATTGGTTCTCAATGTGTACAAAGACTCTGTCCTTGCACTATATAATATTAAAATTATATATAGATAGCATTTCTTTTTAAGTGACTTGTCTCACGAGTAAATTTTTATAGATATATTTTTCTTTACGAAGCCTCTGGAGAACTAGGTTGAATTTTTCAACTGCCAGCTTCCACTCGACTGCGTTTGATACTCTTCACATCTGTTTCTTAGGCAGTCTTTACTAAAGAGTTAAACAGAAGTTGAAAATAATGCAGACCGGAGTTTTACATGAAGTTAAATGTGCAATTATAACAATATTCTATACTGTTCGAACACAATGGCCCTGCTAACATTAGGCAGTAACAGCGGTTGATGATGCACAAATGTTGATGATCTTTTGGCTCCGCACGCTGCTTTGTTAGCAGTTGTTTTCACAGTGACTCACCTCCCGGGGGTACACGCTACAGTTCCCTTTAGAGTAGCGTAACAGAGCGACTAAACGTTTCCAGTTGTACGTCCTATACCGCCGTGAGGCATTCGATTAGACGCTGACTCCCAGCATAAAATAGCATGTCAACGTGTCCCTCAAGTTCTTAAACTTAAAATTTCGTCGACGACCGCTGCAATTGCGTGCATCGACTTATGAAACTAATCTGCTAAGTCGGTTGTGAAGAGCCCGGTAGTGAAACAGTTACGAATAATAAAGAAAGGTCTCCGGCGGAAAAAGGTGAACTGCGGGGTAGGAAGTAACAAAGCCTGCTACCGTTCATTACCGTACCTGCTTGCTAAAGCTATTGCTACTGTTTAGCTATATGTCATGACTACCGCACAGAACGGCGCCAACAGCTAACGTTGCGCGACAACCATTAGGCGCTCACGATTAAAAAGTCTCAGTGTGCTAATATATAGAAGTTACTTTCTAATTACTGGTTTTTATGTATACTAGTTTGCGTAACGGTATCAACGACAAAGTGGGGTAACTTGACCCTGTAACGATTCAATAATAAAGTGGAAGAACAGAGGTTAAGATGAGATTAAAGTAGAATTCGGTTGACTTCATATTATATATACGAGGTCACTTATTTTTTGAGGTAGATATATATATATATACGAAGCAGCGGATTATGAATGGGCGACCCAATAGAGTAACGGGGTTCCTGGAAAGTAACAATGATGTAATCACTGCAATCGGGTTATGCGACCCGTGGTGGAGAATAACGGAATTATAGGTTAGGTTGGATGTAGCAAATCACTAAAACAAGTTAATGAGATGGCCGCACCAAAGTAACATTTTAAAGTAATTCAAAGTAAAAGTAATTGAATTGGAGAAGCAACAGTTGGATAATGGCCAACTGCAATATTCATCGAAGAAAATTAGCGCAGCAGACTCACCGGGAAAGCAAAAAGCAACTGGATAGTTAGTTGAGATCTCCAATGGAGCTATAGTTACACGAATGAAACTCGTTAAATAGACCTATGAACTGCGACAACATGATATAATGTTATCGTGTCCAAAGTAGTTGTCGATCCCGGTTACATTGCTATACTGCACTTCATTAGCACGTGAGCCTTTGTCGTCCACCGAAGAAGTTATGATATCCAAAGAAATGCACCTATATGGCGGAACTCGGTCACTTAACATTATAACCGATGAAACCGGGAAGCGATCAGGTTCCACAATCAATGCGATGACAACAAACCCTGTGGCTAATCTAACCCAGAAGAGATTGTCTCTCCACTTTGGATCAATCGAGTCCTATGATGATGACTGTTTCAGATCTGTTTTCCATCGGCCTCCGTACACGCCGGCCGGGCTCAACAGGCGACAATGTCACGTCGGCTCCCCTATGATGTCGCAAACCAAGTTCATGCCAAAGCCAGCGTCACAATCCCACCAAGAAGAAGCCATTCTTCTTACTCTCGGTTTCGGCCGAGCTGCCCCATTAATCAAATGCTGTCTAATATTATTACCTAACTGAAATAGTTTTACGCAGACCTTAGGCGCACTGTCGGCCATCTTTTTGTTTTTTGGTTTGTATCCTATATTTTTGGTGGATGCTTCTATCGCTATAAGGGAAGCCGTTATGTAGCTGGAGCTGATCCTTTGGCCTTGGCATTGTCTTGTGCCGGCGGTAACTAACCACAGTAACTGAGGTGTTGTACACATAAAGAAAATTCAAAATAGCTCTCCCAGCGAGATAAACCTACTGGTATCTTTCTTTAACTAAATCGCTCTTTCCATGGTGCATCTATCAGTTTGAATAACGCATGCTCAACTTAAAGATTACGTAACTTTATCTTTACTAGCTATGTTCTGAAAGAGCCTCATTGAGGAAACATTGAGAGAACAGCAATATAAAATAGAACAGATTAGATTTCGCAGATTTGAAATGAACATGTGCTTAAAGTTCGTTCAACTATAAATTCATTAATTAGTGTTATCATGCTTTCTCAAGGTGGCGAAAATTTAATAATAAGTCCATGAACAAGAGGTTTTGTCATATATATTAGACAGGTGTTTTTTTTAAGGAAATTAGCTTTTCTGGCTAAATTATAGGAAGATGATAGAACATATTCCTCGCAGGATCCTTACGAAGGCAACACTTCGAAACTTGGCCAGGCTCAATTCAGATAAGCATGGATAGATGCGAACTCTTCAGAAAAAGCTCTTTGCAAGAAAGTAATGCTGTACATGTTACTTGCAAATTTTCTATACTGAAGTACAATTTTGACTATTCGTACATAATGATGCACCTTTCTCACTCGTACGATTAGAGTTTTTCGCAGCAATACTAAGTGTAATTATGTATATGCACAAACATACAGATAATAATAAATATACATAAACATAAAATTCTGAAGCAATACTTTTTTACAATTAAAGCAGTAGTTATGCTAAAACGTACACAACTGATTATGATTGACGATTCTTTTAGCTGGAATATATTACGGTGTGTCTTTCTCTTCCATGTCGAGTTATTGGTCCCACGAAAACTATTACAAGCGACCAATCCGTCGCTCGGGGAAAGAACGTGTCATAAAAATAAAAAATTTACCCTATTGCAATTATCTCTATTGAATTTTAGAAAGTGACGAGGCTTATATATAGCGGAATTTTTTCTCAGTTAAAGAGCCAATATGACTGTGAATTTAGGACACGCAAGGTTAGGTCACCTCGTTATATCATATTTGTTCTCACTGCAAAAAATCTGTTAAGGACGGGCCGATCTTATGCATCCTTATGCATGACTTAAAAGAAAATATGTTCATTTCAGCCAAACTGGGTGGAGTGATTACTTTTACCCACATAAAAATACCCGTAAAATTTTATCAGATAGATTTCGATCGGTGCCGATAGGACATTTCTGTCATATAGCTAATATAACTGGAGTTATAGTCTTCACCATATAGGACAGAGTGCTGAAAATAGTAAGTATCTGTAATTAGTTGTATATATTTAAATACTTTAATATGTTGAATGCAATTCAGATACACAAAATAACTTGATATCAATCATGAGTATCAATTTATCTCAAAAAGATGCAACACCATTTTTGAATGGTAGTAGATATAATATCTCAACTATTATGATCAGTGGTCATTTTATAATAATAATAATAATAAATAGTAATATTGTGTACTTTTTAGAATTAATTATGTATGTTTATTTCGAAAATGTCATGTTTATTATATGAAAGCCGTATAGTTATGTTAGGTAAGGAATAAATATTAGTCGCAGAAACTAAAATGATTCTATATTACGACCACAGATACAGTTGTATCTATAATGCGGATTCAAGTCATATGGGTGTGATTGAGGATAGTTTATAACAAGTTCAATAATACGGAAACGCTTACTTTCATTATAATGTTCGAGTCCGCGTGGCTTGATCTAAATGTTAAAACGACTCGATACGTAAATAAGAATCCGCTTCCAAACTAAACTGTTTTCGTTACCTTACGGTAAAATTCCGTTGCATCGCTTAATTGATCATGACAAAAAACGATCAGAAAGCTGAAGTACCGTTAGTCCTGCGGATATTGTCCTCGTTATTTAATTCGTGACTATAAAGAATAGAGTAGTGATGGCTGCATTATTATGATTTTTCACACGGCACATTTTGGCGTATTACTACGCTTGCGGATCTTTTCTTAATTCCATATTGGTACGTTCTGTTTCATTTTTGTGGCCGATACTAAAACACGTTCAGCGTTGCATTTCTAATATGTTCCTCACGATGTTCTGTACAAAAAAGAGATGAGTCTCTTCGAGTCACTTGATTAGAATTAAAATTGTTGGTGATTGTTGCTTGTTTTTTAGACGACTCTGACAGATTTTTCATTCGCATAGAAAGGATACCTATAGACTGTGCTCGTTTAGAACGTTCATCACAGCTAAAGTTTTTTTCGTTTTGGGGATTTATATGTCTTGTACGTTCCCTAATTGCCTACCTAAATCTCAATTGAGGTTCGTCGTCAACAAAGTTATCAGTATGAAACAACATAGGGGTCCGTCTTCTCGAGCAGTGGCAAATACACAAACAAACTGAATGATAAAAGGCGTTCCATATTTTTTTTTGATCTGCTCTGACGTCGCCGCGTACATGCGTAAATATGCCTTTTTGATTGTTTACCTATCATTGATGTTGTTTTTAGTTATTATATTGTCTGTTTATTACTGTACAAGGCGAATTGCATGTTGGTTATGTTGGTAAGAATCTGCTATTTCATGCAGTACGCAGAACATCACATACATTGATGGACAGATCTTTTGTATAAGCATTACATTATTATAATAAGAACGTTGTAAAAAGTAAAAAAAAAACAGACAAACTTTTGTCATATTATTGCGTTCATATCACGTTCATACATTAATACTGCGATTCAGCGATCGCCAAGTTATAGCGCCGTGCTTTAGTCAACCTACCATGGTAGCACTTACTAACAGCTCTGTGAAGTGAGGTTACAAAAGTATTGGTTAAAAACTACGTTCTGATCAAGGAATAAGACATTTTGCCGGATACGCATCTATGAATGCGTGAGGCCTCACATTTTTCCGCGGAAAGAGATTTGCTTGCCACACTAGCTACTGACTAATGGTAAGAGAAACGCTGTCGAAGCGAATTAAACGACTTCAATTATACGCCC